>NW_027515548.1:300000-600000 GCF_048772815.1 Callospermophilus lateralis
ATCAGGCCTTCGTGGAGAGCGGTTCCTTGGTGCCTATGGTTGATATACCATTCTAATTTGTGAAAGTGCCACAGAAAATAGGGTAAGCCTCCTTCTCATGGTACGCTTGAAAGCAACTGTTTGGATAAAGTGGTTGCCAAGGCAGAGACCTAATTCAGTTCCTGAAGGATGTGACCTCACCTCAATCCCTTGGTAATGGAACTCTCTGAACTTGGGATCCAGGAAGCCAGGCACACAGAGTCAGTCTCAGTCCCAGTCCCAGTGTCTCACTTGCTTCAATTTAGCAAGGACAGAGTCAGTCTTTCTTGGTACCTACTGATGTGAGGATGGCCAAATGCCAGGAGTTCTCTGAAGAGGGGCCTTTCCTGAAAAAGCAGGTAGTGGCTCACAGCTGGCTCCTGAACACTTCACAAAGTTGGACAAGGAGACCAGATCTGAGACAGGACACGCCATATTGGGGGAACATAGTATGGCCCAGCAGTCAGAGGATACTCTGGAGAGTGAGAGACCTACTTGGGGAAGGAGGTGCCTTTGTGGGTGTAGATGTGTGTTTGTGGTTTTGTCTCATGTTCTGAGAATAGGCAGGAAAGTCGGTTTGTTTGGTTTGGAGTGAACTGTTTCTAGTAAGTTGTTTCACAAGGCGAGTGTTTCTATGTCTGTGTATCCCACAGTGTCCGTGTTTGTAGACATTAGAAAAGAGAATGCATCAATGGATGTTTCCTGTCAAGTAGAAAGCTTCCCAGCATTCATCCTGCCCAATTTATGAATGCACTAGGGCTTGCCTTATTGATGGGCAACACCTGCTATTTTCCTAAGTTCCTGTTTTCTTCCTGAAATCTAGCCACTCTCCAGAATAGGTTCATGCATTTGCATCCAGGATATGTACCACCTCCAACCACTGTGACATGGACATGTACTGGATAGCTGAAGAGAATGGCAAGCATCTCAGAAAAGTCAGATATCAGTGTGACCCAGAAAGTCTCAGTAGAGAAACCCTGCAAAGGGCCTTTTGATTACCTATTGTTCTGTTGCCCTGAATGTCAGGAAGTTCTTTGCCTCAGGCCACGCTTTTGTGAAGCCTGAAGAAAACAGTTTTCAAATGGAAATGAATGGGCATCACCTGTGGCTCTTTGCTTAAGTGCGTTGTAAAGGGATGTGTCTGAATCAGCCTCTTGGCCCTGTGTGAGCCTGTGGCTTAGATTATCAGCACCTGATGGGTCTAAAGAAAGATCCCATGTGTGGATCCATAATCAAAATGGCCAAAAAATCAGTCATTGTTGATGAAGTCTCTCGCATTCCTCTGTAAGGTTCCTGACCTCGATCAAGTGAGAAAAGGGATCCATTGGGTCAATTGAGTTCTTCAATGCCCTGCAGATGCTAGCCCATAGGTTCTTGGGTTTTCTTATGAATCCAATTCAAATAAAGACTCTAAACCCCACAGACAGTAGGCCTCAAATTGAAGAACAGAGCTGTATTAATGGCAGGCATATTTGATCACTCCTGGTTCACAGGAAGGGTGTCCAGGCCACTCTGACTTTTGGCAAATGAGGGGAAAGGGAGATTATTTGGGACACTGTCTTGTGCTGCGCCTCTCATGGAATCCTCCTGCCAGAAGTTATGATGAGTGTCTATTTGGAAGAAGATGAGTGCCATTTGGGAGTGTTTTGGTTTTAATTGTGGGCATTTGTGTGGCGGTTGGTAGAGATAATTGGGTCCACCTTGTCTTGAATTTTGGTGTGATTCCCCTTAGAGACTGTGTTTTGGAACTGACCTCTGAGAAGGTACAAGGTCCTGTGTCATTGTATATCCATAATTCTAGGACATCTCTACGGAATGTAATTCAAAGCTAAGTATACCAATCAAGGACCAAATGAACTTCTGGGCTTCAAATCTTACCTAGATTTCTGTTTTCATACTTATATTGAAAGGTTAATAAAATAGGTACTTGTCACGTCCTGTTTTTCTGTATGCTTAATAAAACACTGTTGAAATCTTGAGAACTGTTTGCTCTTCTTGTTCCCAGAATGTGCTGCCCCCAACTGCCAAACTGCAGAATGTACTCCATCAACCATTTGCACGCAAACCGCCCACTCGCCCTTAACTATCAATAAACTTCCCTCCCTGCCCTCTCCAAGGAAAATATATAAGCACTTCTTAAGCTGTTCTCAGGGCTCTCTGCTCTATTCAACTGATCTCTGAGCCCTTGCATGCCGGACTCCCAATAAACCCTTTGAGGTTGCATTAGACAATCTCTTGGTGGTCTCTTCCACCGATGCTCACCCGACCTTTACTTCTGGTGGCCCCAGCGAGATCCGGCAGCTGCAGATGAAAGACCCCCAATGGGCTCCTCTGGGGGTAAATAAGGCCCCTCTTTCTGGTTTCAGGATTCAGGTTAGGGTTTGACAAAATGGCTATTGGTAAAGAGCGTGAGCTCTCTCCCACGGTGGCTGACACACATGTCACAGAGCCACAGGCCATGTTCCTGTGGGATGGACTCGGGAAATCGAGGAACCATAGTCTCCTCGACTCAGTGATATTTTCTTTCAGATTTGGAATTGGCAGCCCATCAGGATTTGCCCGCTACTCAGTCCTGGTCTCAGTATTGGACGTCCATTGTCTGTCTTTATTGTCTTGTCTTGTCTGTGTCGTGTGTCTTTGCTTTCACTGTCTGTGTATATTTCATTATGGGACAGAGCACTTCAATGCCTCTGTCCCTGACCCTTAATCACTGGACCAAAGTCTGCTTAAGGGCTCAGATTCTTTCTTTTTCATTAAAACACCAGACCTGCCAGATTCTGTGTCTCAGAATAACCCAGCTTTGTAGTCGGATGGCCCCTAGAAAGATGTTTCTACTTCGCACTAATTTGAAAAGTCTGAGATATTGTCTTTCAGCCGGGGCCACATAGCCATCCAGATCAATAGCCATATATCTTAACTTGTCAGGACCTCTGCAAATCTCCTCCTCCATGGGTGAAGCCTTTCCTTGTCCCTGCACCCACTCCTACTCCTTCCCCTAAGATTCTATCTCTCAAACTCTCTGCTCCTCAACCTCCACCCTCTGTTCTCCCTGAGTCTCAAGACTCTACTCGTCCTTATCCTCTGCCCTTGTCCCCCAACCCCCAAAACCCTGTAAGTAATTCCCCTGCTGCTTACTCAGCCTCTCCACCATTCGAGGAAGCCAGGATGGCCCAGAACCCTCCAGATGACTGTCCAATGGCACACACAGCCCCTCCTTCCCTAGAGGAAGCTGGCCGGGCTAAAAAAACTCAGAGAACTCGCCAACTTTTTCACACCTGCCTACTTGGGATGACTGCCAACAACCCCTAGGGACTCTCTTCACGACAGAGGAATGAGAGGAAAAACCTCCTGGAAGCTAGAAAAAAATATCCTCGGACTTGATGGGCGACCAACACAACTTCCCAACATAATCAAAGCCGGCTTCCCCTTAAACCAACCCAACTGAGACCCCAACACCTTTGAAGATAGGGAGCATATGTCCAATTATTGCCAGGCTCTAATAGCGGGTATCCAAGGGGCTGCTAGGTGACCAACTAATTTGGCCATGGTAAGAGAAATTATTAAAAGGCCTGATGAATCTACCTCTATGTTTCTAGAGAGAATTATGGAGGCATATAAGAGATATACTCCTTTCGATCCTCAGGCAGCAGATCAAAAGGCATCTGTCATGATGGCCTTAATTGGGGAAGCTGCCATGGATATTAAAAAAAAAAAAGTTAAAAGAGAGATTTAGTCAGAGAAGCCAAAAAAATATACTATAAAAGAGAAACAGGGAAAAAGAAAGGGAGCAATGGGAGGATGAGAGAAGCAAAAGAAAGACTAAGGCATTGACTTAGATCCTGGTCACAACAAGAAAGAGGCCAGACATTAAGACATAAGGTGACAGGAAGGGATACCTGGGCCCATGCCAGAGGCCACCCCTGGCCTCAGATCAATGTGCCTACCGTAAAAAAAAGGACACTGGGCCAAAGAGTGCCCTATAAAGAGACAGACACGCCAGCCAGCCATTCTGACTCTGGAGGATGACTAAGAAAGTGTGGGCTCAGATTCCTTCCCCTAGCTCAGGGTAACTTTTGAAGAGTAGGGGACCCCAGTAAACTTTGAAGTGAATACAGGAGCAGTATACTCAGCCCTTAGGGCCCCATTGGGCCGTCTATCAAATAAAAGGTCTGTAGTTCAAAGGGCTAATGGCAGTAAATATCGGGCTTAGACTACTAAGAGGACCATGGACCTGGGGAAAGGAAAAATCCATCACTCCTTCCTAGTAATCCCAGAATGCCCGCACCCATTGATGGGCAGAGATCTGCTCACCAAGCTCTGGGCCAAAATAACTTTTAACCCTGAAAGCCCCCAAAAGAAATTTCTAAATCCTTCAGTAAAAACTCCTATAGTCACGGCTGTAACTATATTAGTAGAAGATAAACATCCACTCTTCACACCCGCCAAGACTGATCAAACAGGCAAGCTACCGCAGAAATGGATAACAGATTACCCAGATGCCTGGGCAAAAACTGCTGTGTTAGGCCTGGCCGTGAAACAACCTCCAATAACAGTGGAGTTAAAAACCTCAGCCTCCCCAATCAATGTCAAATAATATCTTCTAAGCATAAAAAGCTAAAGATGGGATAAGGCCCTATATTCAGAAATATCTGGCCTTAGGGGTCCTAAGGCCCTGTCAATTGGCCTGGAACACTCCCCTGTTATTAGAAGAAAAAGCCAGGAACCGGGGACTATCAACCTGTTAAAGACCAAAGAGAGATCAACAACAGAGTGCAGGACATTCACCCCACAGTACCTAATCTGTTCAAACTGCTTAGCACTCTGAACCCTGAGCAGAAATGGTATACTGTTCTGGACTTAAAACAAGCTTTCTTTTGCTTGCCTCTGCATAAAGATAGTCAGTTGCTGTTTGCTTTTGGGTGGGTAGACCCAGAAACCGGAAAGTATAGTCAACTAACTTGGACTAGACTCCCAGAGGGGTTCAAAAACTCCCCCACTCTCTTTGATGAAGCCCTCCACAGAGATCTTAACAATTTCAGAACTACACACCCCGAAGTCACCCAGCTTCAATACGTGGATCACCTGCTACTGGCATCCAACACCAAGGAAAACTGAACTGGGACCCAAGCACTATTATCGGAGCTTGCTCAACTCGGGTATAGAGCTTCTGCCAAAATTGCCCAATTTGCCAGCAAGAAGTAATCTTCCATGACTATTTCCTCAGGGGCGGTAAACGATGGCTCACTGAGCCCAGAAAACAAACTGTTGAGCAGATACCAACCCCATCTTACAGCAGACAACTAAGAGAGTTTCTTGGGATTGCTGGGTTTTGCAGGTTATGGATAAATGGGTTCGCGTCCTTAGCTGCTCCTTTATACCCGCTGTTAAAGGGAGATGCCCAATTCCAATGGACCCCTGAGTAACAGGAAGTTATAGATAACATCTAAGGACACTGACACTGAACGCCTCAACTTTACTGAGCTCAGCCTGCAATTACAGAAAGCCCTACACTAAGTTAAAAATGTACGTCAACTCACTCACCTTGGTTCAAAGAAACTGCAGGCACTCCTGTAGGATTAAGAACAGAGTTTTCCACTAACCAACTCACAGCGAAAGAAAAAAACTGAACCGGTAACAAAAGCCTGTTGGGTCAGTCAATTGTTTAATGCTTACACTTCCAAGTTTCTTAGAGGAAAGCACCTATGAGGAACCAGACCAGGACAATTCTGGGAAGTGGACATTACTGAAATTAAGCCAGCAAGGTATGGACTTAAATATCTCCTAGTCTTTGTAGATACATTTTCAGGATGGATTGAAGCCTTACACACACACACACACACACACACACACACACACACAGAAAAAAAAAAAAAAAAAAAAAAAAAAAAAAAAAGAAAAAACAACGGCCCAAATGGTTCTCAAGAAGATCCTGGAAGATATTTTTCCAAGATATGGTCTGTTTAAGGTAATAGGGTCTGATAATGGACTTGTGTTCATGGCCCAGGTAAGTCACGTGTGGATTAATTGTAAGTTACATTATGCTTATATACCCCAGAGCTCAGGAGAGGTAGAAAAAATAAATAGAACCACTAAAGAGACCTTAACAAAATTAAGCTTAGAGACTGGCATAAAAGATTGGACTATGCTCCTGCCTTATGCACTGTTTCATGCGAGAAATACTCCCGCAGTTTCTTTGTGTAACCTCACCCCCTATGAAATTCTCTATGATGCCCATCATCCAGTAAGGGACCTAATCCCCAACTCTAAGGCCTAACAATCCCTTCCACACCCCTTGCTTGACAGACTTAAAGCCATTGAAAGAACTCAGTGATAACTGTGGAAACAGCTGGCCACTGCCTACCAACCTGGGGACGAGGGGATTCCACATCAATATCAAGTAAGAGACTTCGTCTACATAAGACAACATCAGGTGTCATTCCTAGAACCCCGCTGGAAAGGAACATACCAGGTGCTACTTATAACACCTACAGCGGTAAAAGTAGACAGAATCACTTTTTGGATCCATGCCTCTCATCTAAAGTCTTCGCTGTGTCCAGACTCTGGTTGAAAACTGGAAAAGACTGGTAACCATTTCAAATTTCGTATTCGCTATGTGGACAAGACTGTAGACTCTCCCCTTGGCCACCAGTACTCCTAACCCTCATCAGCCTGTTCAGCAGTGAAGGATGATCTCAAATCCTACTAGACAAGAAGTATGGTATATCTCTCATACAGCCCCCTTAGGGACCTGGTGGCTATCTCTCCACCCAGACATTTTTCAGCTTGGTATACGTCTTTCCTATTGAGATAACCCTGATGAAGAGGATCCCACTAAAGTTTCATTAAATCCCTTCCGTTCCATAGATAATTTAAACAAACATTATGGATGCACAGAAACGCGAGCCAGATTCAGGTTGGCTAGCCTAGATTACGATGTATGCCCGGCGGACTATCAAAGCCACAAACAGCCATGGCTGTGTGGGGGAAAAGCCAACTTCTTGTGTAACTCATGGGGATGTGAGCATACAGGGGCTGCCTGGTGGAACCCAAACTCCTCATCACATTCAGTACACAGCATTGGCCATATTACCAATTAGACAACCAAAAGCTATGGCCCCCAGAGGGTTCTCTAGATCCTCAAATTCTGCGTGACACTTTTAACTTCGGCAAGTGCTCAAAAGGGGAAAATTCCCCTATGCGGAATCCTTTTCCCTCCTTCACTCACATCCTGTACTATGCTTCTCCAATAGTTCCTCACCCTCAGTCTTCTGCTCTAGAGTCTCTGCTGTCACTCCCACCTCAGCAACGTGATTTCTCACCTCCAATTACTAGATCAAAAACCCAAACCTCTGCCAGTTCTCAGACCATTGCCCCCTTGCTGAGGTAGCAGGTACAGAGGTACCCCTCCACTCACTCACTCCTCTCTTTTTCTGTCTGTGCCTGCACTAGGTCCCACCAAGTCCTCTAAGAAGCTAAACCAAAGCTCAAACCAGCTGAGAAGAGCCCTCAGACCCCTATCCAAGATGTAATAAAAATGGCCTTTAAAGTTGCTTTGTCATCACTGAAAACAGGTTTCTAAAAATTTAAAGTCCCTCAGGGGTTTTTGGAATACTCACTCCCATCTTCACCTCTGCTCTACCTGTTCTACTGCTCAAGTTTTGTTCTAGGAAAATCCCAAACCCCTTTTCCATTATTCTTTTACATCTCATCTTCCTCATTCTCAGATCCACGGAGCTGCTCTCAGCCTCGCCTTCCCAGTCTTCCCCCTCTGTACCAGGTCCATAGATATGTCTTAAATAACCTTCTCCAGAAGTCTTCACCGAGGCTTACATTAGGTCTTTCAGCAAAAGAGTCCCTCTGAAAGAGTTCAATGTAGATAAACTTCCACTTTTCGTGTTGCCCTGTTCTACTTGGCCACTGGCTGGAAAAATCACCACCCCTAAGCTTGACACCGCCTTACTAGGTTTTCACAAAATATGTGAACAAAGCCTCTGGCCTTGATCTGGGGCTTCACAGAGATGACTACATTTCTAAGATAAAAAAGTTACCAACTGGGCTTCATGGTGACAGCTGGCAGGGAGAAAAAAAAGAGACAAAAAAGCTCTCCCTTTCCAAGGTGTCCTTGAAAAGTTAACTTGCCCAGAACAGAGGAACAAAAACAGAAACAAAAACTGATTTTTGTGAATTTCTACAGACTGTGAACTTCTGATCCACTTCCCTTGACATGTTGGGTACAAATTCTAAAACTACCAAAACTTGGGGTTCAGGGGATTAATTGATTACAACAGAAGCAATGCCCTCTAAATCCGGATGCAACCAAATAAGGCTGTTTTCCTGTGTTTGGTGCTATCTTAGGTCCCTTTCCTTGTCCATCCCTACAACAGTATAATTCTATACACTTTAACATTATTTATGTTTTCATAAAATGGTCAATATATGTGATTAATTATGTAATGATGCAGAAGTTTTCCAGAGTTCTCTATCATGACGTAGGTTCATTTAAAGATCAAATAGGGGGGCATACAACCCGGTTCCAGCGGGAACCTGTATCCCTCACTTTAGCCATCCTATTAGAAATAATAGTTGCTTAAGGGGTGGGCTAGTCCATGAGACACAACAAAGACACAATTAGAAGCAGAAATAGGCCAAAACTTAAAGACATTAAAAACCGACATCACAGCTTTACAGGAATTTTAACCTCTCTCTTTCTGAGTTGTTTTACAAAGCAGGCGAGTGTTGGACCTCCTCTTCATGAGAGAAAGGTGCCTTTTTGCTTGCATTGAGGGAAGAATGTTGTTTTTGTGCCGACAATACTGGAGTTGTAAAAGAATCTATGAATAAATTAAGAAAACGACTTGAAGAGCGTCAAAGAGAGACAGAGGCCCCAAAAGGGAGGTTTGAGTCTTGGTTCACATAGTGACCTGATTAACTGCGCTTTTATCTGCCATGGCCGGTCCATTAAAATTCCTCATATTATTGCTAACTGTAGGACCCTGTTTGCTCAACCTTGTAGTTTTCTTTCTAAACCAAATCGAACCTGTTATTAATCCTAACCATACACTGTTCTCTCAATCTAATTTTACAGAAGAGCAGGGACAGAATTGGTATTAAAATACAGGAAAATAGAGGATCTTCCACCTGCTGAAAACCTCAAAGGTCCACGTAGAAATGATCCCTGGAGAAGATGTAGGAAAGTACGAAGGACCTGAGAGAGCAAAAGTCTTCCATGGCAAACAACCTGCTCAGGATGAAGGGATGTGTCTGAATCAGCCACTCTCTTCTTAATGTAGAGAAGATGGACCAAAGCAGGCATGTGTTGAGAGCTGCTCCTGCATGCCTATGGTTGACATACCTCTCTGACCTGTGAAAGTGTCACAGGAAGTAGGAGCAGCCTCCCTCTCATGGGAACCTTGGAAGCAACTGTTAGGACAAAGTTGTTGCCAAGGCAGTGACCTCATTCAGTTCCAAAAGGAAGTGACTTCACCTAACTTCCTTGGTGATGGAACTCTCTGAACTTGGAATCCAGGAAGCCAGGCACCCAGAGCCAGTCCCAGTCCCAGTCCCAGTGGTCAAACTTATTTTGATTTACCAAGGACAGACTCAGTCTTTCTTGGGACCTACTGATGTAAGGATGGCCAAATGCAAGGAAAGCTATGAATAGGGGCCTTTCCTGAGAAAGCACGCAGTGGCTCACCGCTGGCTCCTGACAACTTCACAGAGTTGGCCAAAAAGACCAGATTTGAGACAGAACAGGCTATTTCCAGGGAACATAATAAGGCCCACCAGACAGAGGACACTCTGGATAGTCACAGACCTACTTGGGGGAAGGAGGTGCCTTTGTGGTGTGGGTGTGGGTTTGTGGTTTTGTCTCATGTTCTGAGAATAGGTATGAAAGGCGGTTTGTTTTGTTTGGAGTGAACTGTTTCTAGTAAGTCGTTTGACAAGGCGAGAATTTCTATGTCTGTGTATCCCACTGTGTCCGTGGTTGTAGACATTAGAAAACAGAATGCATCAATTAATATGTCCTGTCTAGTAGAAAGCTTCACAGCATTCATCCTGCCCTATTTATGAATGGACTGCAGCTTGCCTTATTGATGTGCAACACCTGCTATCTTCCTTAGTTTCTGTTTTATTCCTGAATTCTGGCCACTCTCCAGAATAGGTTCATGGTTTTCTGTTTAAGATATGTACAACCTCGAAGCTCTGTGACATGACCATGTACTGTATAGCTGAAGGGAATGGTGAGCATCTCAGAAAACTCAGATATCAGTGTGACCAGGAAAGTCTTAGTCGAGAAACCCTGCTTGGGGCCTTTTGTTTACCTACTCTTCTGTTGCCCTGAATGTCAGGAAGGTCTTTTCCGCAGGCCACCACTTTGTGAAGCCTGAAGAAAACAGTTTTCAAATGGAAATGAATGGGCATTACCTGTGGCTCTTTGCTTAATTGCTTTGGAAAGGATGTGTCTGAATCAGCTTATTTACCCTGTGTGAGGCTGTGGCTTAGATTCTCAGGTCCTGATGGATCTAAAGAAAGATCCCATGTGTACATCCAAAACCAAAATGGCCAAAAGAGCAGTCCTTGTGGATGAAGTCTCTCGCCTTCCTCTGTAACTTTCCTGACCTCCATCAAGTCAGATTAGGGATCCTTTGGGTCAAATGAGTTCTTCAAAGCCTTGCAGAGTCTAGCCCATAGTTGCTTGGGTTTTCTCAAGACTCCAATTCACATAAAGAATCCAAACCCCACAGTCATTTGGCCTCAAATTGAAGAAGCGGAGCAGTATTAACGGGAGGCCTATTTAATCTCTTCTGGTTCACAAGAAGGGTGTCCAGGCCACCCTGAATTTAGGCAAATTAGGTGCAAAAGAGCTTATTTTGGACACGGTCTTGGGCTATGCCCCTCATGGAAAACTCCAGCCATAGTGGAGTTTATTGTGAGTGTCTATATGGAAGAAGATGGGCACCACGTTGGAGTGTTTTGGTTTAAATTGTGGTCATTTGGGTGGCGGTTGGAAGAGATGACTTGGTCCACATGTTCTTGAACTCTGCTGTGATTCCCTTAGAGTCTGAGTTCTTCAACTGACCTCAGAGAAGTATTGCCATGAATAGTGTTGAGATTTTTGGAAGCCAGGAATGAGCATCGCCCTTGGAAACTGAGTTCTAGGCCCAGGGTGGCTTTCCACAGAGCACTGAGCCTCTCAGCCAGGATACCACAAATTTTATTCTGAAAAACTTGGCACCCATAGTTGAGAGTCAAAACTCATATGGACCTCACATTGTAGACCTAAATGGGCATAGCATCATATGATCTTTTGGCCACTCTTTGGGAAGCTTTACCTGTGAGTGTTCTCCAGAGATTTCATTGAAATGAGCTTGCTAACCATTTAATGGTTCCTGAAAAAATTGAAACTCACAGTGCCTCCAACTTCATCCTTAAAAAATGGCTAGATAAATACCATGAAATTTTTGAATTTCCCATCACCAGGTGGCACTGGAAAACCTTTTGATGTCCTGTTGCTGATCATGAATATACCAGACAGTGCCTTGATTGACTGGGTTTAATGTAAATGGTGTAGAACAGAGATGCCAGTAAGTTGGACTTTGTTGAGTAGTAGGTTAGAGCAGTGGTGGGCAGGTATGTGATAAAACATCTGTGGTGGGGCCATGTGGATCTTCCATTGGCTTCCAAATGGCTTGTGACTGACATGGTGCAGCCAGCAGAACCTTCCATGTAAAGGCAAGTTGTTATATGGAGAGGTTTCAGTACATTGTTCAGAATCAGGTTGCTATGGTCAAGGGGGCAAGATATGTGGGATAGGATCCTGGTTCTTGTATCCTCCTGCAAAACCTGACCCACCATACATGACAGAACTTCCTCTTGCATTGTGACCCAGTTGAACTCCTTGTATTTTGTGAAGCAAATACCAAACTCTCAGTGCAGCAGGAAGAAACACCACGAAAATGGAAGATGACCATATGCCTTCACAGTGCACACCGGCACACATTTAGCCCCCAGTGGCCACAGTTTATCTAAAAAGAGAATTCAGCACTGCTGCCTCATGTACATTGGGAAATAAGAAACCATGTCCTCCAGGTCTCATAGATGCAGACCAAGCTTTTAAGGTCTCCCTAGAAAGGAAGCTAAAGCTCTTGACAACAACATATTTTTCAAGTGCCCAACCTCACAGGCAGTTTCTCAAGAAGTCTCTAGGCCAGCAGACCGCCATGTTTGTGGAGTTTTTACCCTGTCCCATACTTTTGGAAACTACTCTACCACTTCCAAGGTTGTGAGCTCCCGAGCATATTGCATTCCACAAATTTATTCACATATTTTCTAAATCTTCTCCTCTAATTGTGTCTTACTTGGGGTGAAGGGATTGTCAAGGCATTGTTCTGGTTGAGAGTGGGAATAATTTTGTGTAGCACATATTTACATACCCATTGGATTCATTGTTCAATTTTCAATTCGAAATACTGAATCCTTGACACTAACCCATACCCTACTAGACTCTGACTATTAATTCTAATATGATGGAGAAAAATAACCGAAACAGAATAGAAATACTAGCACTTCAGAAGAGGCATGGTGTATAGTTGGTCTTGCCTTTTGCATGATATAGGGTAGGAGTTATAAATCTTATCAATTTTTTGTTGAAATAGTTCTGCATGTGTTTTTAAAGTTAACACATCTGTGAATTCCTGTCTCCATTTTTCTGTAGCCTATTCAGCACATGTATTTTTATACGCACACATAGAATCCTACCTTTTATCACACGTATATTCTTGAGAGGTGGCTAACTTGGCAGATACAAAGTGTGAGAAGAGATCACTCCTCATTAATACTTTTGGAACTGAAAATTCAGACTATGAGTGAGCTTCTTAGTTCAAGAACATTATACATAAATCCATGTTCAGTAAAATTAATATTTTTGGATCTGTAGATGATATATATTTCACAATGAATTTTAATTGGCATATATATTGCTACTTTTTAATGTCTCTGTGTGTGTTTTGTGTGTGTGTGTGTGTGTGTGTGTGTGTGTATATATATATATATATATATATATATATATACTCTCTAGATTTTTCAAAATATAAAATATATGTGTCCTATTATACACTCCCTAAATTCATTCTTGTTCATGTATGTGGTTTTATATTAAAATTTTTCATAAGATTATTTTAAAAATATTCATCCACCTGAAATACATATTTGTTTTCTAGTACTAAAAAGTTACTTCAGTGAATGGTGCAAACAAATCCTTATATTTTTAGAGTAGCTGACCCACTTTAACATCAATGCAAGTAGATTCCTATGGGACATGATGTGTATTTTGACGTTCATTTTTATTAAACACTGGTACATTACTATTTCTGCAGTTTTTGTACATCATAGAATATACATTTCATCCACAAGTTCACAAATTTAAAGAAATTTGTAACACATTCAATCACTTCCTGCTTCAGAACATATGTATTCCTCCTTGTTTTTGACTGGTCATTTCATGAGACTTCTTTCCAAACACATTATTTTCGATTTCCATAATCAATTTTGAAGCAAAATTCACACACTCTTTATGATAAACCACAACCGTAATATTACCATTAGATGTATTACTGGTTGGAATGAATGTATATATATCAATATATGATTCCTGTGTATTTTCAGATATCAATTCAATCCATTATTTAAAGTTGGAACAAGTTATATTATTTATTCGCAGTATTGTCTATTCATGCATTATCTCTATATTCATACATACATGGCACACCTGTATGTACCTCCAATACTAATTTATACCCCTTCAAAATATTGCTCCAAGAAATGGTGCAAGAAAGACTCATGTCACCTGATCTACATATACGTTTAATCACAGTAATATTCTGGCCACAAAATGCAAAGTCACACTTACGATTGTACCAAAGCCTAAATGGAATGTGAGTATGGGTTATGAAAATCACCCATGTCCACGTTGCCTAATGCTCTCAAATGTCAATCCTATTGGTGACTACATATTTGTTACTTCCTAAGATTATATATTCAATCTCAAGCCTGTTGAAAGTGTCTATTGCTATCACTCACTTTATACTTTGCCTGATTTCCTAATGTCGCTATTGATATCTGCTTTCCTACATATTTTCCCCATTTCATCACTGTGACTGACTCTTCACATGTGCTGACATTTACATTTTCTGTCTACCTGAAAACCTATTGCTAAAGAACTATTTGTCCAAATGCTATACTCACACTTTTTTCTAATCCTACCAACTATCTTCCTAATCCTACAGACTCTCCCTCTTTGAATGGTTGTTCTCCTCAACATTCAATCATCCAAGGTATCAGGTCCTATGCCATTGTGTATAGATTTATCTGAGACATCTGTGCAGAACATAATTAAATGCTAAGTATCCCAATCAAGGACCTAATGCCCTTCTGGGCTTCAAATTTTACCGAGATTTCTGTTTTCATTCATATATTTCACCTATATAATCTTATATATATCGCAGGTTTCCAATACCATTATTCATCCAGCAGAATGATCCTAACCCAAATCAAACATGTTATTAACTGTAACCATACACTGTTCCCTCAATCTAACTTTACAGAATAGCAGGAACAGAGTTGGTCTTACAATACAGGAATGTAGGAGATCTTCAACCTGCAGAGAACCTCAAAGGTCCATGCAGAAATGATCCCTAAAGAAGATGTAGGCAGCTATGAAGGACCTGAGAGTGCGAAAGTCATCTTTCATGACAAAAAAAAAAAAAAAAAACAGGTCAGGATGAAGGGATGTGTCTGAAGCAGTCTCTCTCTTCTTAATGTAGAGAAGATAGACCAAACCAGGCTTGTGTGGAGAGCTGTTCCCGGGTGCCTGTGGTTGATATTCCATTCTAGCTTGTGAAAGTTGTCATAGGAAGTAGGGGCAGGATCCATCTCAGGGACCCTTGGAAGCAACTGTTAAGACAAAGTGGTTGCCAAGGCAGTGACCTCATTCAGTTCTAGACGAAGTGACCTATGTCACTTTCTTGTTGATGGAACACTCTGAACTTGGGATCCAGGAAGCCAGGCACCCTGAGGCAGTCCCAGTCCAAGTACCAGTGGTCTCAAATGTTTGGATTTAAGAAGGACAGAGTCAGTCTTTCTTGGCAACTAAATTGAAGATGGACAAATGCCAGGAAAGCTCTGAAGAGGGGCTTTACCTGAGAAAACAGGCAGTGGCTCACCGCTGGCTCCTGATAACATCACAGTTTTGGCCAAGGAGACCAGATCTGACATAGCACAGCCCGTTTCGGGGAAACATAGTATGGCCCACCAGTCAGAGGACGCTCTGGATAGTCACAGACATATTTGGGGAAAGAAGGTGCCTTTGTGGGTGTGTGTGTGTGTGTGTTTTTGATTTTGTCTCATGTTTTGAGAATATGTAGGAAAGTCGGTTTGTTTGGTTTGGAGTGGACTGTTTCTAGTAAGTCCTTTGAGAAGGCGAGTGTTTCTATGTCTGGATATCCCACTGTGTCCGTGGTTGTAGACAATAGAAAAGAGAATGCATCAATAGATGTGTCCTGTCTAGTAGAAATCTTCGCAGAATTCATCCTGTCCAATTTATGAATGGACTGCAGGTTACCTTATGGATGGGCAACACCTACTACCTTCCTACATTCGTGATTTCTTCCTGAATTCTGGCCACTCTCCCATAGGCTCATGGTTTTGTGTTCAAGATATGTATCTCCTCCACAATCTGGGACATGGCCATGTACTGGATAGCTGAAGAGAATGGTGAATATCTCAGAAAACTCAGATATCAGTGTGACCAGGAAAGTCTCAGTGGAGAAAATCTGCTTTGGGATTTTGCTTACCTATTGTTCTGTTGCCCTGAATGTAAGGAAGGTCTTTGCCTAAGGCCCCACATTTCCAATGCCTGAAAAAAACAGTTTTCAAATGAAAATAAATGGGCATCACCTGTGGCTCCTGGCTTAATTGCTTTGCAGAGGGATATGTCTGAATCAGCCTCTTAGTGCAGTTTGAGATTATCGCTTAGATTCTCAGCACCTGATGGATCTAAAGAAAGATCCCATGTGTGCATCCAAATCCAAAATGGCCAAAAGTGAAGTCATTGTGATGAAGTCTCTTGCCTTCCTCTGTAAGGTTCCTGATCTCCATCAAGTGATAACAGGGATCTTTGGGTCAACTGAGTTCTTCAAGCCCTGCAGAGGCTAGCCCATAGGTGCTTGGGTTTTCTCATGACTGCAAATCACATAAAGAAACTATACCCGACAGTCAGTATGCCTCAAATTGGAAAAGCAGAACAGTATTAATGGCATGCCTCTTTGATCAGTCCTGGTTCACAGGAACGTTGTCCAGGAAACACTGACTTTAGACAAATGAAGGGCAAGGGAGCTTATTTTGACATTGTCTTGGGCTGTGTGCCTCATAAAAACTTCCAGCCAAGGTTATGATGAGTGACTATATGGAAAAAAATGAGGGCCATGTGGGAGTGTTTTGGTTTTAATTCTGGTCATTGGTGTGGCGGTTGGAAGAGATGACTGGAACAACTGGACTTGAACTCTGGTGTGTTTCCACGTAGAGACTGAGTTTTGAAACTGATCTCAGAGAAGTATTGCCATGAATTGTGTTGGGATTTTAGGAGGCCACGCATGAGAGTCGCCCTTGGAACCTGAGATCTAGGACCAGGGTGGCTTTCCACAAAGAACTGGGAATCTCAGCCTGGATATCACATGATTTTATTCTGAAAGACTTGGCAGCCATAGTTGAGAGTCAAAAGACATAGGACCTCACATTGTAGACCTCAATGGTCCTGGCTTCAAGTGACCTTTGTCCACTCTTTGGAAAGCCTTGCCTGTGAGAGTTCTCTAGAATTTTCTTTGAAATGAACTTTCTCAACATTTAATGGTTCCTGAATAATTGAAATCCACAGTGCATCCAACGTCATCCTTGAAAAATGGCTAGATAAATAACACGAAATTTTTGAAATTTCCATGACCAGGTGGAACTGCAGAAACTTTCTATGTCCTGTTGCTTACCATGAGTGTACCAGACAGTGCCTTGATTGACAGGGTTTCATGAAATTTGTTTAGAACAGAGAAGCCAGTATTTTGTAGCCTGCTGAGTAGTGGGCCTAGAGCAGTGGTGGAGAGGTGTGTGATAAAACATCATGGTGGGGCCATTTGGATCTGCCATTGGCTTCCAAATGGCTTGTAACTGACAGAGTGCAGACATCAGACCCTTATATGTAAAAGCATCTTGTTATATGGCGTAGTTTCAGGGCAATGTTCAGAATCAGGTTGCTATGGACAAGCGGGCAATCTTTGAGAGATAGAAGCCTGGTTGGTGAATTTTCTTGCAGACCCTGACCCACCACACGTGACAGAACTACCTCAAGCACTGTTTCCCAGTTGAACTCCTTGTATTTCGTGAAGCATGAACCAAACTCCAAGTGCAGCAGCAAGAAACACCACGAAAAGTGGAGGATGACCAAATGGTTTCACAGTCCACACGGGGAGACAATAAGCCCCCAGTTCCCACAGTTTACCTACAAAGAGAGAATTCAGCACTGCTGCCTCGTGTTCATTGGAAAATAAGAAATGTTGTCCTCCAGGTCTCATAGATGCAGACCCAGCTTTGAGGGTCTCACTACAAAGGAAGCTTAACTCCTGACAACAACCTATATTTCAGTGCCCAATTTCACTGGCAGTTTCTCAAGAAGTTTTAGGCAAGCAGAGCTTCATGTTTGTGGAGTGTGTACCCTGTCCTTACTTTTGGAAACTCCTATTCCACCTCCAAGTTTGTGCACTCCTGAGCATTTTCTATTCCAGAAATGTAATCAC
Organism: Callospermophilus lateralis; assembly: GCF_048772815.1. Taxonomy (NCBI): domain Eukaryota; kingdom Metazoa; phylum Chordata; class Mammalia; order Rodentia; family Sciuridae; genus Callospermophilus; species Callospermophilus lateralis. Next base: position 317,859 of record NW_027515548.1, read on the forward strand.
AGATTTTGTAACTCTTCTACTCTAATTGTGTCTCCCTTGGGGCGAAAGTAATGACAAGGCATTGTTCTGGATGAGAGTCAGAAGATTAATTTTTCTATTTTCCATTTGAAATTCTGAATCCCTGACACTAACCCATATTCTACTAGACTCTGACTACTAATCCAAATATGATGGAAGAAAATAACCCAAACAGTACATAAATCCTTGCAGTTCAGAGTTGGACTTGCCTTTTGCATGATAAAGGGTAGGTGTTATAAATCTATTCAATATTTAATTGAAATAGTTCTCCATGTGTTTTTAAAGTTAACAAATATGTGAATTACTGTCTCCCATTCTCTGGAGCTTATTCAGCACATGTATTTTTATATGCACCAATAGAATCCTACAAGGTATCACACGTACATCCTTGTGAGGTATATGACTTAGCAGATACAAAGTGTGAGAAGTGATCACTCCTCCTAAACGCTGTTGGAACTGAAAATTCAACCTATGGGTGAGCTTCCCAGTGGAACAACATTATACATAAACCCATGTTCACTAAAATGAATGTTTTTGCATCTTTATGACATATATTTCATGATGAATTTCGATTGGCATATATATTGCTACTTTTTAATGTCTGTGTTTGTGTGTGTGTGTGTGTGTGTGTGTGTGTATATATATATATATATATGTATATATATATATATATATATATATATATATATACTCTCCATATTTTTAAAAATATGAAATATATGTGTCTTATATACACTCCCTAAATTCATTCATGTTCATGTATGTGGATTAATAATCAACTTTTCACAAGATTATTCTTAGAAATATTCATCCACCCGAAATACATATTTGTTTCCTAGTACTGAAAACTAACTTCAGTAAAAGGTGCATACAAATCCTAATATGTCTACTTTAACTGACCCAGTTTAACATCAATGCATGTAGGTTCCTATGGGACATGATGTGTATTTTGACATTAATTTTTATTCCACACTGGTACATTACTATTTCTTCAGTTTATGCACATCTCAGTATATATATTTTATTCACTAGTTAGCAAATTTATAGGCATTTGTTTCACTTTCAATCACTTCCTGCTCCAGAACACATGTATTCCTCTATGTTTCTTGACTGGTCTATTCATGAGACTTTTTTCCAAATATATTATTTTCGATTTCCATAATCAATTTTGAACCAAAACTCACACACCCTTCATGATAAACCATAACCCTAAGATTATCGATAGATATATAACTGGTTGGAATGAATGATTGCATATCAATATAAAATTTCTTATAAATTTTCAGATATTTATTCAATCTATTATTTAAAGTGGATCCAGTTATATTATTTATTCACAGTATGGTCTATTCATGCATTATGTCTATATTCATTGAAACAGGGTACACCTATTTGTACCCCCATACTAATTTGTAAGTCTTCAAAATATTGCTCGCAGAATTGGTGGAAGAAATACTCTTTTCACCTGATCTACATACACATTTTATTACAGAAATATTCTGGACACAAAAAGCAAAGGTCACACTTACAATTGTACCAAAGCGTAAATGGAAAGTGAGCATGGATTACTAAAAACATCCATGTCCAGGTTGCCTAATGCTCTCAAATATCAATTCTATTTTTGACTACATATTTGTTTCTTCTTAAGATTATATATTCAACTTCAACATGTTGAAAATGTCTAACCCTATCACACGATTTATACTTTGCTTGATTTCCTAATGTCTCTATTGATATCTGCTTTCCTATATTTTTCCCCAGTTCATCATTGTGACTGACTCTTCACATGTGCTTACATTTACATACACTCTCTACCCGAAATCTTATTGCGAAAGAACTTTTGGTCCAAATCCTATACTCACTCTTCTTTCTAAACCTACCAACTACCTTCCTAATCCTACCGACTATCAGTTTTTGACTGGATGTTCTCTTCAACATTCAATATCCAAGGTACAAGGTACGATGCCAGTGTATATTGATTTATCTGAGACATCTGTGCTGCACATTACTCAAAGCTAAGTATCCCACTCAAGTCCCCAATGCCCTTCTGGGCTTCAAATCTTAGGTAGATTTCTGCTTTCATACTTATGTTTCACATATATACTCTTGTAAATATCGCATTTTGCCAATACCATTATTCATCCCGCAGAATGATTTGTAACCCAAATTGAACATGTTATTAACCCTAACCATACACTGTTCCCTCAGTATAACTTACTTAAGAGCAGGGACAGTGTGGGTCTTACAATATAGGAATGTAGATGATCTTCCACCTGCTGAGAACATCAAAGATCCATGGAGAAATGATCCTTGCAGAAGATATAGGCAGCTATGTAGGACCTGAGAGAGCAATAGTCATCTTCCATGGCAAACAACCTGGTCAGGATTAATTGATAGTCTGAATCAGCCTCTCTCTTCTTAATGAAGAGAAGATGGACTGAACCAGGCCTCTGTGGAGAGCTGTTCCCTGGTGCCTATGGTTGATATACCATTCTAACTTCTGAATGTGTCACAGGATGTTGGGGCAACCTCCATCTCATGGGAACCCTGGATGCAACTGTTAGCACAAAGTGGTTACCAAGGTAGTGACCATATTCAGTTCCTGAAAGAAGTGACCTCACTTCACTTCCTTGGTGATGGAATTCTCTGAACCTGGGATCCAGGAAGGAAGGCACCCAGAGCCAGTCCCACTCCCAGTTCCAGTGGGCTAACTTGTTTGCTTTTCCCAAAGACATAGTCAGTCTTTCTTGGTACCTACTGATGTGAGGATGGCCAAATGCCAGCAGAGCTCTGATGAGGGGCCTTTCCTGAGAAAGCAGGTAGTGGCTCACCTTTGGCTCCTGACAACTTCACAGAGTTGGACAAGGAGACCAGATCTGAAACAGGACAGGCCATTTTGGGGGAACATAATATGGCCCACCAGTCAGAAGACACTCCGGATAGTCACAGACCTATTTGGGGGAAGTAAGTGCCTTTGCCATTGTAGGTGTGAGTTTGTGGTTTTTTCTCATGTTCTGAGAATAGGTAGGAAAGGTGGTTTGTTTGGTTTGGAGTGGACTGTTTCTAGTAAGTCGTTTGACATGGTGAGTGTTTCTAGGTCTGTGTATCCCACTGTATCCGTGGTTGTAGACATTAGAAAAGAGAATGCATCAATGGATGTGTTGTCTCTAGTTGAAAGCTTCCCCGCATTCATACTGCCCAATTAATGAATGGACTGCAGCTTGCCTTATGGATGGGCAACATCTACTATCTTCTAAAGTTCCTGTTTTCTTCGTGAATTCTGGCCACTCTCCAGAATAGGCTCATGGTTTTGTTTCCCAAATATGTAACACCACAAGATTCTGTGACATGGCCATGTACTGGATTGCTGAAGGGAATGGAGGCATCTAAGAAAACTCAGATTTCAGTGTGACCAGTAAAGTCTCAGTGGAGAAACCCTTCTTTGGGCCATTTGCTTACTTCTATTTCTATTACCGTGAATGTCAGGAAGGTCTTTGCCTCAGGCCACCCCTTTGTGTAGCCTGAAGAAAACTGATTTCATATGGAAATGTATGGACATCACCTGTGGCTCTTTGCTTAATTGATTTGGAATGAGATGTGTCTGAATCAGCCTCTTGTCCTTGTATGAGGTTGTGGCTTTGATTCTCAGCACCTGATGGATCTAAAGAAAGATCCCATGTGCTTCCAAAACTAAAATGGCCAAAAGAGCAGTCATTGTTGATGAATATTTTTGCCTTCTTGTTTTAGGTTCCTGACCTCCATAAAGTGAGAATAGGGATCTTTTGGGTCAAATGAGTTCTTGAAATCCCTGCAGAGGCTAGCCCATATTTGGTTGGGTTTTCTCATGACTCCAAATCACATAAAGAATCTATACCCTACAGCCAGTAGGCCTCAAATTGGAGAAGTGGAACACTTTAACAGCAGGAATATTTGATCATTCCTGGTTCACAGGAAGAGTGTCCAGGCCATCATGATTTTAGGCAAATGAGGGGCAAGTGAGCTTATTTGGGCTCATAGAAACCTCCAGCTGGAGGTTATGATGAGTGTCTACATGGAAGAAGATGATGGCCCTGTGGGAGTGTTTTGATTTTAATTGTGGTCATTTTTTGGCCGATGGAAGGGATGACTGGGTCCACCTGGGCTTGAACTCTGGTGTAATTCCCCTTAGAGACTGAGTTCTGAAACTGACCTCAGAGAAGTATTGCCATGAATTGTGTTGGGATTTTAGGAGGCCACACATGAGACTCACTCTTGGAAACTGAGATCTAGGCCCAGGGTGGGTTCCACAGAGGCCTGAGAATCTCAGCCAGGATATCACATGATTTTATTCTGAAAGACTTAGCAGCCATATTTGAGAGTCAAAACACACATGGACCTCACATTGTAGATGTCAGTTGGCCTGGCTTTAGGAAACCTTTTGGCAACTGTTTGAGAAGCATTGACTGTGAGAGTTCTCCAGAGCTTTCATTGTAATGAACTTTCTCAACACTTAATGGTTCCTGAATGAATTGAAACCCACAGTGCCTCTAACTTCATCCTTGAAAAATTTCTAGATAAATACCATGAAATTTTTGAAATTCCCATGACCAGGTGGCACTGCAGAAACTTTTGTTGTCCTGTTGCTGATCATGTGTATACCAGACAGTGCCTTGTTTTTGACTGGGTTTCCTGAAAATGGTGTAGAACAAGAGAAGCCAGTAATTTGGAGCCTGCTGAGTAGGGGGCCTAGAGCAGTGGTGGGCAGGTGTGTGATAAAACATCATGGTGGGGCCATGTGAATCTGCCATTGGCTTCCAAATTTTTTGTGACTGATATAGTGCAGACATCAGACCCTTATATGTAAAGGCATCTTGTTAAATGGAGAGTTTTCAGGGCAATATTCAGAATCAGGTTGCTATGGTTATTGGGGCAAGCTATGTGGGATACAAGCCTGGTTGGTGGATTCTCCTGCAGACCCTGACCCACCACACGTGACAGAACTCCCTCCAGCACTGTATCTCAGATGAACATTTTATGTTTTGTGAAGCAAATACCAAATTCCCAGTGCAGCAGCAAGAAATACCACGAAAAGTGGAGGATGACCAAATGTCTTCACAGTCCCCACTGGGAGACACTTAGCTTCCAATGGACACAGTTTAGCTACAAAGAGAGAATTGAGCACTGCTGCCTCATGTTCATTGGAATATAAGAAACCATGTCTTTCGGTTACATAGATGCAGACCCAGCTATGATGGTCTCACTACAAAGGAAGCTAAAGCTCATGACAACAACATATATTTCAAGTTCCCAACCTCAGAAGCCGTTTCCCAAGAACTCTGAGGCCAGCAGAGCTCCTTTTTGTGGAGTGTTTACCCTGTCCTTTACTTTTGGAAACTCCTCTACCACCTCCAAGGTTGTGAACTCCCGAGCATATTCCTTTCCATATATGTATTCATAGATTTTCACACTTTTCTACTCTAATTGTGTTTTACTTGGGGCGTAGGTAATGACAAGGCATTGTTCTGGATGTGAGTGGGAAGATTTTTGTGTAGCACATATTTACATACACATTGGATTCATTTTTCAATTTTCCATTTGAAATACTGAATCCCTGACACTAACCCATACCCTACTAGTCTCTGACTAATAATCCTAATATGATGGTGAAAAATAAGCCAAAAAGAGAAGAAACACAAGCAGTTCAGAGGATGCATTGTGTATAGTTGGAATTGCCTTTTGCATTATATAATGTAGGAGTTATAAGTCTAGTCAATTTTTTTGTTGAAATAGTTCTAAATGTGTTTTTAAAATTAGCAAATTTGTGAATCCCTGTCTGCCTTTCTCTGTAGCCTATTCAGCACATGTATTTTTATATGCACATATAGAATTCTACCTGATATCACTCGTATACCCTTGTGAGGTGGCTGAATTGGCAGATGCAAATTGAGAGAAGAGTTCACTCCTCCTAAACGCTGTTGGAACTGAAAATTCAACCTATGGGTGAGCTTCCTAGTTGAAAAACATTATACATGAATCCATGTTCAGTAAAATGAACATTTTTCGATCTGTGGATTATATACATTTCATGATGAATTTCTATTGGCATATATGTTGCTACTTTTTTTTCTTTTATTGGTTGCTCAAAACATTACGAAGCTCTTGAATATCATATTTCATACATTAGATTCAAGTGGGTTATGAACTCCCATTTTTACTCCAAATACAGATTGCAGAATCACATTAGTTACACATCCATATTTTTACATAATGCCCTATTAGTTACTGTTGTATTCTGCTACCTTTCCTATACTCTACTATCCCCACTCCCCTCTCTTCCCATCTTCTCTCTCTACCATACCTACTGTAATTCATTTCTCTCCTTGTTTATTTTCCCACAACCTCTTATATGTAATTTTGTGTAACAATAAGTGTCTCTCTCCATTACCATGCAATTTCCCTCTTCTCTCCCTTTCCCTCCCACGTCATGTTTCTGCTTAATGTTAATCTTTTCTTCATGCTCTTCCTCCCTGCTCTGTTCTTAGTTGCTCTCATTATATCAAAGAAGACATTTGGTAATTGTTTTTTAGGGATTGGCTAGATTCACTAAGCATAATCTGCTCAGTGCCATGCATTTCCCTGCAGATTCCATGATTTTGTCATTTTTTAGTGCTGCGTAATTCTCGATAGTATATAAAAGTCACATTTTTTTATCCATTCATCTATTGAAGGGCATCTGGGTTGGTTCCACAGTGTAGCAATTGTGAATTTTGCTGCTATGAAAATCCATGTGGCAGTATCCCTGTAGTACGCTCTTTTAAGGTCTTCAGGGAATAGTCCGAGAAGGGCAATAGCTTGGTCAAATTGTGCTTCCATTCCCAGCTTTCCCAGGAATCTCCATACTGCTTTCCAAATTGGCCGCACCAGTTTCAGTCCCACCAGCAATGTACAAGAGTACCCTTTTCCCCACATCCTCGCCAGCACTTGTTGTTGTTTGACTTCATAATGGCTGCCAATCTCACTGGATTGAGATGGTATTTTAGGGTGGTTTTTATTTGCATTTCTCTTACTGCTAGAAATGGAGAGCATTTTTTTCATGTACTTGTTAATTGATTCTATGTCCTCCTCTGAGAAGTTTCTTTTCAGGTCCTTGGCCCATTGGGTTATTGGTTATCTTATTGTCTAATTTTCTAAGTTCTTTGTATACTTTGTATACTCTGGATATTAGGGCTCCATGTGAAGGGTGAGGACTAAAAATTTGTTCCCATGATGTAAGCTCCATATTTACCTCTCTTATTGTTTCTCTTTCTGAGAAAAAATAATTCAGTTTAAGTAAGTCCCATTTGTTGATTCTTATTATTAACTCTTGTTCTATGGGTGTCCTATTAAGGAATTTGGAGCCTGACCACACAATATGTAGATCGGAGCCAACTTTGTATTCTATCAGACGCAGAGACTCTGATTTGAATCTAGCTCCTTGATCCACATTGAGTTAACTTTGGTGCATGGCGAGAGGAGGGGATTCAGTTTCATTTTGTTGCATATGGATTTCCAGTTTACCCAACACCATTTGATGAAGATGCTATCCTTCCTCCATTGCAGGCCATTAGCTCCTTTATCAAATATAAGATAGTTGTAGCTTTTTGGATTAGTTTCTGTGTCCTCGATTCTGTACCATTGGTCCACCCGCCTGTTTTGGTACCAGTACCATGCTGTTTTTATTATGATTGCTCTGTAATATAGTTTGAAATCTGGTATCGCTATACTGCCTGATTCACACTTCCTGCTTAGAATTGCTTTTGCTATTCTGGGTCTTTTATTTTTCCATTTGAATTTTATGATTGCTTTATCTATTTCTACAAAAAGTTTCTATGGGATTTTGATTGGCATTGCATTAAACCTATAGAGAACATTTGGTAATATCACCATTTTGATGATGTTAGTTCTGCCTATCCATGAACACGGTATATTTTTCCATCTTCTAAGATCTTATTCTATTTCTCTTTTTAGGGTTCTGTAGTTTGCATTATATAAATCTTTCACCTCTTTTGTTAGGTTTATTCCCAAGTATTTAATTATTTGAGGAAATTGGGAATGCAGTGTTTTGACTCATTTTTGTTTCAGAAGTTTTGTCGCTGATATACAGAAATGCCTTTGATTTATTCATGTTGATTTTGTATCCTGCCACATTGCTGCATTCATTTATGAGTTCTAGTAGTTTTTTCTGTAGACCCTTTTGGGTCTTCTATGTATAGAATTATGTCATCTACAAATAGTGATAATTTAAGTTCTCCTTTTCCTATTTTTATGCCTTTAATGTCTTTCATCTCTCTAATTGCTCTGGCCAGTTTTTGGAGAACTATATTGAATAGAAGTGGTAATAGAGGACATCCCTGTCTTGTTCCAGATTTTAGAGGGAATGCCTTCAATTTTTCTCCATTCAGAATGATGCTAGCCTGAGGATTAACATAGATAGCTTTTACAATGTCGAGGTAAGTTCCTGTTATCCCTAGTTTTTAAAATGTTTTGAACATTAAGAAATGCTCTACTTTGTTGAATGGTTTTTCTGCATCTATCGAGATGATCATATGGTTCTTATCTTTAAGTCTATTGATGTTGTGAATAACATTTATTGATTTCCATATATTGAACCCTCCTTGCATCCCAGGGATGAATCCAAGTTGATCATGGTGCACGATTTTTTTGATGTGCCTTTCTATCCAATTCGCCAGAATTTTAATGAGGATTTTTGCATCTAGGTTCATCAGAGATATTGGTCTGTAGTTTTCTTTCTTTGAGGTGTCTTTGTCTGGTTTCAGAATCAGGGTGATGTTGGCCTCATAGAATGAATTCGGCAGAGCTCCCAGTTTTTCTATTTCCTGAATAACTTGAGAAGTATTGGTATTAATTCTTCTTTAAAGGTTTTGTAAAACTCTGCTGTATACCCATCCGGTCCTGGGCTTTTCTTGGTTGGTAGTCTTTTGATTGCTTCTTCTACTTCATCCATTGATATTGGTCTGTTTAAATTGTGTGTTTCCTCCTGACTCAGTCTGGGCAAATCATATGACTTAAGAAATTTATCGATGTCTTCACTATTTTCTATTTTATTGGAATACAGGTTTTCAAAATAATTTCTAATTTTCTTCTGTATTTATGTAGCATCTGTTGTAATATTGCCTTTTTCATCCCGTATGTTAGTAATTTGATTTCTCTCTCTTCTTCTCTTCGTTAGCATGGCTAAGGGTCTGTCTATCTTATTTATCTTTTTGAAGAACCACCTTTTAGTTTTGTTAATTTTTTCAATAGTTTCTTTTGTTTCAATTTCGCTATGATTTTAATTATTTCTTGCCTTCTGCTACATTTGCTGTTGTTTTGCTCTTCCTTTTCTAAGGCTTTGAGATGAAGTGTGAGCTCATTTATTTGTTTTTCTTTTCTATTTTGAGGAATGACCTCTAGGCGATGAATTTACCCCTTAAAACTTCTTTTCATTGTACCCCATAGAATCTGATATGTTGTGTCTGTATTTTCATTTATCTCTAAGAATTTTTTGATTTCCTCCTTTATGTCTTCTGTAACCCATTGATCATTCAGTAACATGTTCTTCATTTTGGATGTGATGTATGATTTTTTCTTCCTTCTTTTATCATTGGTTTCCAGTTTCATTCCATTATGATCACAAAAAATTCATGGTATTATCTCCACCCCTTTATATTTACTGAGGGTTGCCCTATGGCATAACATATGGTCTATTTTTGAGAAGGATCCATGTGCTGCTGAGAAAAAAGTATATCCACTTGATGATGGTTGATATATTCTATATATGTCAGTTAAGTCTAGGGTATTGATTGCGATATTGAGTTCTATAGTTTCTTTTTTCAACTTTTGTTTGGAGGATCTGTCCAATGGTGAGAGAGGTGAGTTGAAGTCACCCATAATTATTGTATTGTGGTCTATTTGATTCTTGAACTTGAGGAGAATTTGTTTTATGAACATCGCAGCACCATTATTTGCTGCGTGAATATTGATAATTGTTATGTCTTGTCGGTGAATGGTTCATTTTAGCAGTATATAATGTCCTTCTTTATCCCTTTTGATTAAATTAGTCTTGAGGTCGATTTTATTCGATAGGAGGATGGCCACCCCTGCTTGCTTACGAGGACCGTGTGCATGGTATAAATTTTCCCAATCTTTCACCTTCAGCCTGTGTATGTCTTTTCCATTCAGATGTGTCCCCTGGAGGCAATATATTGTTGGATTTTTTTTTTATTTCAAGTTACAAGCCTATGTCACTTTATTCGAGAGTTTAAGCCATTTACTTTTAGAGTTACTATTGATATATGGTTTGTACTGCCACCCATGTTTGCTTATATCTTTTTTTTAAATTAGTTTGTTTCTCCATGATTAGCTTTTCCCCCGCCCTCTGTCATTACTGAGGCACTTCTCACTCATGGTTTTCGTTGTTGATTTTCATTTCTTCCTCGTGTAGTGTTTTGCTCAAGATGCTTTGCAATGCTGGTTATCTGGCTGCAAATTCTTTTAGGTTTTGTTTATCATGAAATATTTTTATGTCGTTGTCTTACCTTAAGCTTAATTTTGCTGGATACATAATTCTTGGTTGGCATCCATTGTCTTTCAGTGTTTGAAGTACGTTGTTCCAGGATCTTCTCACTTCCAGCATCTATGATGAAAAATCCATTGTTAACCTTTTTGGTTTACCCCTGATTGTAATGATTGTAATCTGCCTCCTTTCTCTGGTAGCTTTTAATATTTTCTCTTTGTTCTGTATATTGGATATCTTCATAACAATGTGTCTTGGCATTGGTCTACTGTGATTTTGTGTGCTCGATGTCCTGTAAGCATCTACAATTTGTTTATCCGTTTCCATTTTTATTTCTGGAAAGTTTTCTGTAATTATTTCATTCAGCAGGTTTCTCATTCCCTTGGTTTGAATCTCTGTACCTTCCTCTATACATATGACTCATTAGTTTTTTTTTTATGTTATCCCATATCTCTTGAATGTTTTCTCATAATTTTTTACAGCATTTCTTTGTTGGCTAGACTTTTTTCAAGATGATATATTTTGTCTTCATTCTGTCTTCTACTTGCTCTACACTGTTAGTGATACTCTCAATTGAATTTTTAATTTGGTTTATCATTTCCTTGATTTCTAGAATTACTGTTTGATTTTTCTAATAATCTCTATCTCCTGATAAAGATGCTTAATTTCTTATTTTATCTGTTTATGTAATTTATTTTCAATGCGATCTATCACTGTTTGTTTTTGCTGTCTCGTATCCTCTTTAAGGTTCCATTCCATCTGTCTAAGGTATTCCTTGAGTTCTTTATATGACCATTTTTCTGATGACTCTAGGTGCTCTTGAATATTTAGGCTGTCCTTCATTGTTCGTACTCCTTTTCTTCCTTGCTTTTTTATGCTTCTCATATTACTTCTCGTTCTGTTTGACTACTGAGTTACTGCTTACCCTTATAAATTTATTTGATGCTTGGGAGGAAAGATATTAGAAGGGAAGGGAGAAGTCACTAAAGAGAATGAGAGTAGGCAGGTAGAATTCAAGTAAGGGGGAATAAAATAATTGAAATGAAATTAAAAGACAAAAAAAATAGAAAATAAAGAAAGAAAATTTTAAGTAATAATGATGATTAAAAAATTGAAAATTAAAATTTAAAATAATAATATTAATAATAATAATAATAAAATAAAAGAAATTAAAAAAATAAAAACATTTAAAAAAGTTAAAGAACAACAACAACAAAAATGAAAATGAAAGAAAAAGAAAAAAATACAAATAAAAAAATAGTAATAATACATGCAGTCCTAGAGTTCAATTAACTTCTCTTCCAGTAGGTGGAGCTGTGCGCACTGGGCCAAGCTTCTCCTCTCAATAAGTGGGAACCAATCACTGTGCAGCAGCTCTTCCTCCCAGACTGGGCGGGTCTCCAACCCTGAGTGCCTAGGGCCTTCTCTTGTGCTTCCTCAAGCCAGGCCCCACTCACCTGTGACGCTCACCACAATACTGGTTACAAGCCAGGCCTCTGCTCCTGGTAGCCCTGTTTCCATGAACGCCTGGGCACACTCTCCTTGATTGCCTCCCTCAGACCCTAAGTTTGTAGAACTTGGGGCTGAGAAACCCCAGCGAATTTGCTTGCCCTTCGGGAGCCATGGCCCCGGTAGGTGGTGTAAGAGACCTCAATTGTCAGCACTGGTGGGAGCGGTAGCCGGCAATTACACGCCTCGAGTCCCGAGCCAATCCTGATTCCCTAGGTCTGGGTATCGCGCTCCTTGGAGAGCTGGGAGGGGCCATTACGGCAGAGGTGGGAAGGGCCCTTGAGGTTTCCCTGCGGTGTTGAGAGAGATGGCAATGGGATAACACACTTGTCGCACTGGTTTCAATGAAGTTATCTCCTCCGACTGTGACGTCAGTTCGCTGCCATGGTGGTATCCCATTAAAATGGTGACCGTTCGTTCCCTTTGCTGGGTGACCAATGCAACAGGTGGGTCCTGACTATCTCTCCCAAGCCCCATTTCAATCCTGTCGCCACTGCCTATGAAGGCTCAGTTGGCTTTTAACTCTGTCAATTCCGAAAGCCCGACCAATTATTTCAGCGGGAATGTTAGTGCTGAGTCACAAAAACCAGATGAATCTAAGCTTGAATGCAGCCAATCCGGGCTTTGTGTGTGTTCTGAGGGGCCCAGACTGTTCGCCCCAGATTCACAACAGGTCAATATTGCCTAGTGATTCTGAGCAAACAGCATTTAGACAGTTTACGACTCCCTATGCCCGCGCAGCTGAAGAGATCAGAGACTTGAATTCTCCATGCCTGCCTTCATAATGGATCTCCTGTATTGCTACTTTTTAATATCTGTGCATTTGCGTGTGTGTGTGTGTGTGTGTATATATATATATATATATATATATATATATATATATATATATATACTCTTTAGATTTTTCAAAATATGAAATATATGTGTCTTATTATGCACTCCCTAAATACATTCATATTCATATCTGTGGATTTATAATCAACTTTCAACAAGATTATTTTCAGAAATAATCATCCACCTGAAATACATATTGTTTCCTAGTACTGAAAACTAAATTCAGTGAATGGTGCATACAAACCCTAATATTTCTACAGTTACTTAGCCAGTTTAAAACGAATGCAAGTAGATTCCTAGGGGACATGATGTGTATTTTGACTTTCATTTTTATTCAACACTTGTACGTTACTATGTCTTCAGTTCATGCACATGATGGGATATATATTTCAGTCACAAATTAGAAAATTTATAGGCATTTGTTTCACGATCAATCACTTCCTGATTCAGAACACATGTATTCCTCCATGTTTCTTGACTGGTCTTTTCATGAGACTTCTTTCCAAACATATTATTTTTGTTTAACATCATCATGTGTAAAGCAAAACTCAAACACCATTCATCATAAACCATAATCTTAATATTACCATTAGATATATAACTGGTTGGAATGAATGATTGTATATCAATATAAGATTTCTTATATATTTTCACATATCAATTCAATCTATTATTTAAAGTGGAATCAGTTACGTTATTTATTCATAGTATGGTCTATTCATGCATTATCTCTATATTAATAGACACAGGGTACACCTCTTTGTACCCCTAATACTAATGTATACGTCTTCAAAATATTGCTCCCAGAAATGGTGAAAGAAATACTCATGCCACCTGATCTACATATACATTTTATCACAGTAATATTGTGAACAAAAAAAAAACCATAAAAATGTCACACTTATGATTGTACCAAAGCCTAAAAGGAAAGTGAACGTGGATAACTAATAACATCCATGTCCAGGTTGCCTAATGCTCTCAAATGTCATTCCCATTCGTGACGAGATATTTGTTTTTTCCTATGATTATGTATTCAAACTCAACCCTGTTGAAAATGTCTAATCCTATCACTCACTTTATACTTTGCCTGATTTCGTAATGTCTCTATTGACACCTGCTTTCCTACATATTTTCCCCAGTTCATCATTGTGACTGACCCTTCACATGTGCTGACATTTCCATTCACTCTCTAAACGAAACCCTATTGCTAAAGAAGCTTTTTATTCCAAATCATATACTCACTATTCTTCCTAAACCTACTGACTATCTTCCTAATCCTACTGACTATCCCTTTTTGACTGGATGTTCTCTTCTACATTCAATCATCCAAGGTACAAGGTCCTATGCCACTGTATTTCGATTTAACTGAGACAACTGTAGAGAACATAATTCAACACTAAGTATCCAAATAAAGGGCCCAATGCCCTTCTGGGCTTCAAATCTTTTTTAGATTCCCGTTTTCATACATATATTTCACGTATATATTCTTATAAATATTGCAGGTTCCCAATCTCATTATTCTTCCTGCAGAATGATTCCTAACCCAAATCGAACATATTATTAACCGTAACCATACACTCACTTTGCAGGAGAGCAATAACAGTGTGGGTATTAAACTACAGGAATCTTGGGGATCTTCACCTGCTGAGAAACTCAAATGTTCATGCAGAAATGATCCCTGGTGAAGATGAAGGCAGCTATGAAGTACCTCAGAAAGCAAAAGTCATCTTCCATGGCAATCATCCTGGTCAGGATGGAGGGTTGTGTCTGAATCAGTCTCTCTCTTCTTAATGTATAGAACATGGACCAAACCAGTCCTGTGTGGAAGCTGTTCCCGGGTGCTTATGGTTGATATAACATTCTAACTAGAGAAAGTGTCCCATGAAAATCAGGACAGCCTCCACCTCATGATACTTTTGGAAGCAAGTGTTAGGACAAAGTGGTTGCCAAGGCAGTGACATCATTCATATCCTGAAGGAAGTGATCTCACCTCACTTCCTTGGTGATGGAACTCTCTGAACTTGAAATCCAGGAAGCCAGGCACCAAGAGACAGTCCCTTTCCTACTCCCAGTGGTCTGACATGTTTGGATTTACCAAGGACAGAGTCAGTCTTTCTTGGTACCTACAGATGTGAGGATGGCCAAATGACAGGAAACCTCTGAAGATGGGCTTTTCCTGAGAAAGCAGGTAGTGTCTCACCGCTGGCTCTTGAGAACTTCACAGAGTTGGCCAAGCAGACATGATCTGAGACAGGAGAGGTCATTTTGGAAGAACATAGAATGGCCCACCAGTCAGAGGACACTCCAGGGAGTCACAGAACTACTAGGGGGAAGGAGGTGCCTTTTTGGGTGTGGGTGTGAGTTTGTGGTTTTGTCTCATGTTCTGAGAATAGGTAGGAAAGGCGGTTTGTTTGGTATGGAGTGGAATATTTCTATTAAGTCCTTTGACAAGGCGAGTGTTTCTATGTGTGTGTATCCCACTGAGTCCATTGTTGTAGACATTAGAAAAGACAATGCATCAATGGATGTGTCCTGTCTAGTAGAAAGCTTCCCAGCATTCATCCTGCCCAATTCATGAGTGGACTCTGGCTTGCCTTATGGATGGGCAACACCTACAAGCTTCCTAATTTCCTGTTTTCTTTCTCAATTCTGGCCACTCTCCAGAATAGTATCGTGGTTTTGTGTCCAAGATTTGTACCTCCAAGATCTGTGACATGGCTATGCACTGGATAGCTGAAAGAAATGGCTAGCATCTCAGAAATCTCAAATATCTGTTGACCAGGAAAGTCTCAGTGGAGAAACCCCTCTTTGTTCCTTTTGCTTACCTATTGTTCTGTTGAATGTCAGGAAGTTTTTTGCCTCAAGCCACCACTTTGTGAACCCTCAACAAAACAGTTTTCAAATGGAAATGAATGGGAATCACCTGTGACTCTTTGCTTAATTGCTTAGGATTGGGATATGTCTGAATCAGCCTGTTGGCCCTGTGTGAGGCTGTGGCTTAGATTCTCAGCACCTGATGGATCTAAAGATAGATCCCATGCGTGCATCCAAAACCAAAATGGCAAAAAGATCAGATATTTTTGATGAACTCTCTTGCCTTCCTCTGGTAGGTTCCTGATATCCATCAAGTGAGAATAGGGATCCTTTGGGTCAAATGAGTTCTTCAAAGCCCTGCAGAGGCTAGGCCATAGGTGTTTGATTTTCATGACTCCAATTCACTTAAAGAATCTAAACCCCAAAGCTAGAAGGCCTCAAGTTGGAGAAGCCAAGCAATATTAAAGGCAGGCCTATTTGATCACTACTGGTTCACAGGAAGAGAGTCCAGGCCACCCTGACTTTAGGCAAATGAGGGGCAGGGAGCTTATTTTGGACACTGTCATGGGCTGTGTCCCTTATGGAAACCTCCAGCCAGAGAATATGATGAGTGTCTATATGGAAGAAGATGAGGGCCATGTGAGAGTGTTTGGTTTTAATTGTGGATATTTGTCTGGCGGTTGGAAGAGATCTCTGGGTCCACCTAGGCTTGCAATTTGGTGTGATTCCCCTTAGAGACTGAGTTCTTTTACTGATCTCAGAGAATTATTGCCAGGAATTTGTTGGAATTTTAGATGGCCATGCATGAGAGTTGCCCTTGGAAAGTGACATCTAGGCCCAAGTTGACTTTCCACAGAGCACAGGGAATCTCAGCCAGGATATCACATGATATTATTCTTAAAGACTTGGCAGCCATGTTTGAGAGTCGAAACACACATGGACCATACATTGTAGACCTCAACGGGCCTGGCTTAATCTGACTTTTCGCCACTTTTGGAAGCCTTGCCTGTAAGAATTCTCCAGAGTTTTCATTGAAATGAGCTTCCTCACCATTTAATGGTTTCTGAGTGAATTAAAATTCACAGTGCCTCCAACTTCATCCTTGAAAATTGGCTATATCAATACCATGAAATTTTTGAAATTCCCATGACCGGGTAGCACTGGAGAATATTTGGATGTCCTGTTGCTGATCATGAGTATACAAGACAGTGCCTTGATTGACTGGGTTTTATGAAAGTGGTGTTTAACAGAGATGCCAGTAAGTTGGATCCTGCTGAGTAGTTGTACTAGAGTAGTGGTTGGCAGGTGTGTAATAAAACATCTGTGGTGGGGGCATTTGGATCTGCCATTGGCTTCCAAATGGATTGTGACTGACATTTTGCAGCCAGTAGACCCTTATATGTAAAAGCATATTGTTATATGGAGAGGTTTTAGGGCAATGTTCAGAATCAGGTTGCTATGGTCAATGGGGCAAGCTATGTGGGATAGAAGCCTGGTTGGTGCATTCTCCTGACGAACCTGACCCACCACACTTGACAGAACTTACTTCAGCACTGTGTCCCATTTGAAATCCTTGTATTTCATGAAGCAAATACCAATCTCCCAGTGCAGCTGCAAGAAATACCACGAATAGTGGAGGATGACCAAATGGAATTACAGTCCACAAGGGGAGACACTTAGACCCCAGTGGCCACAGGTTACCTACAAATAGAAAATTCAGCACTGCTGCCTCATGTTCATTGGAAAATAAGAATCCATGTCATCCAGATCACATAGATGAAGACTCAGCTATGATGGTCTCACAACAAATGAAGCTAATGCTCCTGACTACAGCATATATTTCATTGTCCAACCTCAGAGGCAGTTTCTCCAGATGTTAGGCTGGCAGAACTTCATGTTTGTGGAGTTTTTACCCTGTTCCTTACTTTTGGAAACTCCTCTACCACCTGCAAATTTGTGCACTCCTGAGCATTTTTCATTACACATATGTATTCACAGATTTTCTAACTCTTCTCCTCTAATTGTGTCTTATGTGGGGCGAAGGTAATGTCAAGGCATTGTGCTGAATGAGGGTGGGAAGATTTTTGTGTAGCACATATTTGCATACACATTTGATACATTTTCCAATTTTCCATTCGAAATACTGAATCCCTGACACTAACACATACCCTACTAGACTTTGACTTTTAATCCTAATATGGTGGAGAAAAATAACCCAAACAGAATAGAAATACAAGAGGTTCACAGGAGGCATGGTGTATAGTTGGACTTGCCTTTCGTATGATAAATGGTAGGTGTTATAAATCTAGCGAATTTTAATTGAAATAGTTCTCCATGTGTTTTAAAAGTTAACAAACATGTGAATAACTGTCTCCCTTTCTCTGTAGCCTATTCATCACATGTATTTTTATATGCACATATAGAATTCTACCTGGTATCACTCGTACATTTTGTGAGGTGGCTGGCTTGGCAGATGCAAATTGTGAGAAGAGATCACTCCTACTAAATGCTGTTGGAACTGAAAATTCAACATATGAGTGAGCTTCTTATTTGAACAACATAAATCCATGTTCATTAAAATGAATATTTTTGGATCTGTGGATGATATATTACTTCGTGGTGAATTTCGATTGGCATACATAATGCTACTTTTTAATGTCTGTGTGTGTATGTGTATATATATATATATATATATATATATATATATATATATATATATATTCACTCTCCAGATTTTTCAAAATATGAAGTATATTTTTCTTATTATACACTCCCTAAATTCACTCATATTCATGTATTTGGATTAATAATCAAGTTTTCACAAGAATATTCTCAGAATTATTCATCCACCAGAAATACATATTTGTTTCTTAGTACTGAAAACTAACTTTGGGGGATCATATGATGGTGGTGAAGGGAGTGCATCACCCCCATGTACCGCGTCACTGTGCGAGAGAATGACGAGTTATAATGGCTAAAACCTATCTTGTTAGAAATTTCCAGCAAAATTGGGTCCAAAACCTAGTTGACATATTTCCATCTCACGAGGATCAGCTACGCGGGCTGAAACACGAGTGATTTGTCTGCATAGAGGGTCATGCTGCTTATTCAGGAAATCGGTCTGCGGCTAGAGTCTGCGGCGTGCACTGGGAAACGAAGAGATAGCAATGCAAATATACAGCGGTGTGGATTCTGTGGGCTCCTGACAGGTATGCAATCACTGTGCTAAGTGTTGAATTCTGGGTTTGAGACGGGAAAGGATGCGGTCCAATTCGGTTCTCCACACCGGTCAGACCACAGAGGAAGCCAGCGGCCACCATCTTGGAGAGCTGATGTCACCATCCCTGTTTTCGACTGATCGAAGCTCATTCAGCTATAGAACAGGTAACTTCAGGATGCCATTCACCTTTGTGTCGCAGACAAATTACTCAGGCTCAGTGCCAAAGAACCTGCAGAAACTCCGTCTTGGAGCCTGCTCCTATTAGAACATACACCAAGCCCAGAGCGGCCGAATTCCGCCTCTCGGAACTGATCTGGCCCAGGGCTAAAGAACCCGCGGAAACTGCTTCTCGTTCCGGGTCTTGCTGAATACTGTGGAGGTAAATATCAACCGAGCCTTCATAGGCAGTGGCAACAGGATTGAGACGCGGCTTGTGAGGGCCGGTCAGGACTCACCCATTGCTTGGTCATCCAGAAAAGGGAACGAAATGCTGCCTTTCACATGGGATACCAACATGACAAATTACTGATGTCATCAGAAAGCAGCAGAGGAGATAACTTCATTGATACCAGCAGTGACAGAAACAGTTGGTCTCCTGGTGAAGAAAGTGAGTCACAAACACCCGGGTCTCTCTCACTTTGTCATCAAGCCAGAGGGGCAGAGCAGAGCAGCTGCCCGCACCTGGAACAGACCCAGTGACACACCTGCATGGTAGTCACGTCAACCCAATTGGAGTAGAGGCAGAACAGAGCCGCTGCCCGGGCCCAGAACAGGCACAGTGACCCACAGGTGTGGTAGTCACGTCACCCCAATTGGAGTAGTTGCAGAGCAGAGCCTTCTCCCGTGCCTAGTACAATCCCAGTGGGTCACCGGCATGGTAGTCACATTACCCCAATAGGAGTAGGGGCAGAGCAGAGCCTTCGCCCATGCCCAGAACAGGCCCAGCAACCTGCAGGCATGGTAGTCACGACACACCAATTGGAATAGGGGCAGAGCAGAGCCACCACCCGCGCCCGCAAGGTAGCAGACCTGCACCTGACCAGAAGAAGAGGCCCAGCGGCCTGCTGGCGCGGCAGACACTTTACCCCATTTGGAGTAGGGGCAGAACAGATCTGTAGCCCGTGCTCACAAGGTATCCTGACCTGCGACCAACCGGCAGACCAGGCCCAGCGGCCCACCGGCGTGGTAGTCACGTCACCCCAATTGGGGTAGGGGTAGAGCAGAGCCGCCGCCCACGCAAGCAAGGTAGGCAGGCCTGCGACCGTTCGGCAGAACACCGCAGGGGTCCACGGGCGTGGTAGACACGTCACACCAATTGGAGGAGGAGCAGAGGAGAGCAGCCTCCTGCGCCTGCATGGTAAGCAGACCTGCGACCGATCAGAATAACAGGCCTAGCGGCCCATCAGCGTGGTAGATATATCACCCCAATTGGTGGAACAGCACAGCCACCCCTGCCCCTGCAATGAAGACTTTTCAAATATACAAGAGCAATATAAATATATAGGGGGAAAATTTCAAAATCACAACAGTTTCACCAAGCAGAAAGAAACGCGAGCAGTATGAAAAGAAAAGGAAAAAAGAACCACAAGCAATGCAGGTCAACACAACTTTAGAAGAGGTAATAGCTGCAGCAGATGGAATGTCAGATAAAGAACTCAGGATATACATTCTTCAGATGATCTGAAGTCTCAAGGAAGACATTAGACAGCAAAATCAGACAATGAAAGATCACTTCAACAATGAATTACATAAACAAAACCAAGAAGCAAAAGATGAACTATACAGGGAGATAGAGGTTGTAAAAAATAACAAACAGAAATCCTAGAAATGCAGGAAGCAATAAACCATCTTAAAAACTCAATTGAGAATACTACCATCAGAGTAGAACACTTAGAAGATAGAACATCAGACAATGAAGACAAAGTATTTCAACTTGAAAAGAACATAGACAGCTCAGCCAAACTGTTAAGAAACCATGAACAGAACATCCAAGAAATATGGGATAAAATAAAGAGACCAAACTTAAGAGTCATTGGGATACAGGAAGGTATAGAGGTCCAAACCAAAGGAATGAGCAATCTATTCAATGAAATAATACGAGAAAACTTCCCAGACTTGAAGAATGAGACAGAATCCCAAGTTCTAAAAGCCTACAGGACGCCGAATGTGAAAAATCATAAGAGATCCACACCTAGACACATTATAATGAAGATCCCCAACATACAGAATAAGGAGAGAATTTTAAAATCTACAAGAGAAAGGAAGCAGATTACATTTAGGGGTAAACCAATCAGGATTACAGCTGATCTTTCAACAAAGACTCTGAAAGCTAGAAGATCCTGGAATGACATTTTTCAATCACAGAAAGAAAATGGGTTCCAACCATGTACTGTGTATCCAGCAAAATTAAGCTTCAGGATGGAAGATGAAATTAAAACTTTCCACGATAAACAAAAGTTAAAAGAATTTGTAGCTAGAAAACCATCTCTTCAAAACATCCTTGGCAAAATATTACAGGAAGAGTAATTGGAAAATAATGAAAACCAACAGTGGGAGGTAGGACATTAAAGGGGGGAAATAATCAAAGAGGAAAACAATCCATGTTTAATAACATAAATAAACAAATATGGCTGGAAGAACAACCCTTATCTCAATAATAACCGTAAATGTTAATGGCTTAAACTCACCAATTAACAGACACAGGCCAGTAGAATGGATCACAAAACAAGACCCAATAATATGCTGCCTACCGGAGACGCATTTGATAAGAACAAGACATACATACACTGAAGGTGAAAGTTTGGAAAAAATCATATCACTCATATGGACTTCGGAAAAAAGCAGGAGTGTCCATACTCATATCAAATAAAATAGATTTCAAGCCAAAGTTAATCAAAAGGGATAAAGAGGGACACTACATACTGTTCAAGAGAACCATACACCAGCAAGACATAACAATCATAAATATGTATGCCCCAAACAATGGTGCAGCTATGTTCATCAAACAAACTTTTCTCAAGTTCAAGAGTCTAATAGACCACCATACAATAATCATGGGAGACTTCAATACAGCTCTCTCACCACTGGACAGGTCTTCCAAACAAAAGTTGAAATAGGAAACTATAGAACTCAATAACACAATTAATAACCTAGACTTAATTGACATATATAGAATATACCACCCAACATCAAGCAGTTACATTTTTCCTCAGCAGCACATGGATCCTTCTCAAAAATAGATCATATATTATGTCACAGGGCAACTCTTAGACAAATTAAAGGAGTAGAGATAATACCATGCATCTTATCTTATCATAATGGAATGAAACTAAAAATCAATGATAAAAGAAGGAAGGAAAAACCATGCATCATTTGGAGAATGAACAATAGGTTACTGAATGATCAATGGGTTATAGAAGACATCAAGGAGGAAAATAAAAAATTCTTAGAGAAAAATGAAAACACAGACACAATATATCGGAATCTATGGGACACATTGAAAGCAGTTCTAAGAGGAAAATTCATTGCTTGGAGTTCATTCCTTAGAAAAAGAAAAAAACAACAAATAAATGATCTCATACTTCATCTCAAAATCTTAGAAAAACAAGAGCAAACAACAGCAAAAGAAGTAGAAGGAAAGAAATAATTAAAATCAGAGCAGAAATCAATGAAATCGAAACAAAAGAAACAATTGAAAAAATTGACAAAACTAAAAGTTGGTTCGTTGAAAAAATAAATAAAATGGACAGACCCCTAGCCATGCTAATGAAGAGAAGAGAGAACTGAAATTACTATCATATGGGATGAAAAAGGCAATATCACAACAGATATTTCAGAAATACAGAAGATAATCAGAAATTACTTTGAATCCTTATACTCCAAAATAATAGAAGATAGTGAAGGCATCAAAATATTTCTTAAGTCATATGATCTGACCAGAGTGAGTTAGGAGGATATAGACAACCTAACCATACCAATATCAATTGAGGAAATAAAAGAAACCATCCAAAGACTACCAACTAAGAAAATCCCAGGACCGTATGGGTATACAGCAGACTTTTACAAAACCTTTAAATATGAACTAATACCAATACTTTTCAAGCTATTTCAGAAAATTGAAAAAGAGGGAGATCTTCCAAATTCATTCTATGAGGCCAATATCACTCTGATTCCTTCACCAGATAGACACTTCAAAGAAAGAAGACTAAAGACCGATATCTCTAATGAACCTAAATGCAAAAATCTTAAATTAAATTCTGGCGAGTCAGATACAAAAACATCAAAAAAATGTGGACCATGATCAAGTAGGATTCATCCCTGGGATGCAAGGAGGGTTCAATATACGAAAATCAATAAGTGTTATTCACCACATCAATAGACTTAAAAATAAAAACCATATTATCATCTAGATAGATGCAGAAAAAGCATTCGACAAAGTACAGCATCCCTTTATGTTCAAAACTCTCGAAAAACTAGGAATAACAGGAACATTCCTCAATATTGTAAAAACAATCTATGCTAAACCGCAGGCTAGCGTCATTCTTAATGGAGAAAAATTGAAGACATTCCCTCCAAAATCTGGAACAAGACAGGGATGCCCGCTCTCACCACTTCTGTTCAATATAGTTCTCAAAAGACTGGCCAGAGCAATTAGACAGATGAAAGAAATTAAAGACATATATATAGGAAAAGAATAACTTAAATTATCACTATTGCAGATGACATGATTCTATACATAGCAGACCCAAAAGGGTCTACAAAGAAACTAATAGAGCTAATAAATGAATTCAGCAAAGTGGCAGGATATAAAATCAACACGCATAAATCAAATGCATTCCTGTATATCAGCGACAAATCCTCTGAAATGGAAATGAGGACAACCACTCCATTCACAATATCCTAAAAAAAAAATGGGAATCAACCTAACAAAAGAGGTGAAAGTCTTATACAATGAAAACTACAGAACCCTAAAGAGAGAAATAGAAGAAGATCTTAGAAGATGTAAAAATATACCCTGTTCATGGATAGGCAGAACTAACATCATCAAAATGGCGATATTACCAAAAGTTCTCTATAGGGTTAATCCAATGCCAATCAAAATCCCAAAGGCATTTCTTGTATAAATAGAGAAAGCAATCATGAAATTCATATGAAAAAATAAAAGACCCAGAATTGCAAAACAGTGCTAAGCAGGAAGTGTGAATCAGGTGGTATAGCGATACCAGACTTCAAACTATACTACAGAGCAATAGTAACAAAAATAGCATGGTACTGGTACCGAAAAAGGCAGGTGGACCAATGGTACAGAATAGAGGACACAGAAACCAATCCACAAAACTACAACTATCTTATATTTGATAAAGGGGCTAAAAGCATGCAATGGAGGAAGGATAGCATCTTCAACAAATGGTGCTGGGAAAACTGATAATCCATATGTAACAAAATGAAACTGAATCCCTTTCTCTCGCCATGCACAAAAGTTAACTCAAAATGGATCAAGGAGCTTGATATCAAATCAGAGACACACTGTCTGATAGAAGAAAAATTTGGTTATGATGTACATACTGTGGGGTCGGGCTACAGATTCCTCAATAGGACACCCATAGTACAAGAGTTAATAACTAGAATCAACAAATGGGACTTACTCAACTAAAAAAGTTTTTTCTCAGCAAAAGAAACAATAAGAGAGGTAAATATGGAGCCTACATCCTGGGAAGAAATCTTTACTACTCACACTTCAGATAGAGCCCTAATATCCAAAGTATACAAAGAACTCAAAAAATTAGACAATAAGATAACAAATAACCCAATCAACAAATGGTCCAAGGACCTCAACAGACACTTCTCAGATGAGGACATACAATCAATCAACAAGTACATGAAAAAATGCTCACCATCTCCAGCAGTCAGAGAAATGCAAATCAAAACCACCCTAAGATACCAACTCACTCCAGTAAGATTGGCAGCCATTATAAAGTCAAACAACAAGAAGTGCTGGCAAGGATGTGGGAAAAGAGGTACACTTGTACATTGCTGGTGGGACTGCAAATTGGTGCAGCCAATTGGGAAAGCAGTATGGAGATTTCTTGGAAAGCTGGGAATGGAAGCACCATTTGACCCAGCTATTCCCCTTCTTGGTCTATTCACTAAAGACCTAAAAAGAGCATGCTACAGGGACACTGCTACATCGATGTTCATAGCAGCACAATTCACAACAGCAAGACTGTGGAACCAACTTAGATGCCCTTCAATAGAATAATGGATAAAAAAAAATGTGGCATTAATACACAATGGATTATTACTCTGCATTGAAAAATGAAAAAATCATAGAATTTGCAGGAAAATGGATGGCATTAGACTGGTTTATGCTAAGTGAAGCTACACAATTCCTGTAAAACAAATGCCAAATGTCATCTTTGATATAAGGAGAGTAACTAAGAACAGATAGGGACAAAGAGCATGACAAGATGATTAACATTAAACAGGGATGAGAGGTGGAAGGGAGGGAGAAGGGAAATTGCATGGAATTGGAAGGAGACCCTCTGGGTTATACAAAATTACATACAAGAGGAATTGAGGGGAAAGGGAAAAATAATACAAGGGGGAGAAATTTATTACAGTAGAGGGAGTAGAGAGAGAAGTGGGGAGGGGCAGGGAGGCTAGGGGGGATAGTAGAGGATAGGAAAGTCAGCAGAATACAACAGACACTAGTATGGCAATATGTGAATCAATGGATGTGTAACTGATGTGATTCTGCAATCTGTATACAGGGTAAAAATGGGAGTTCATAACCCACTTGAATCAAAGTGTGAAATATGATATATCAAGAACTATGTAATGTTTTGAACAACCATAAATAAAAATAAAAAAAAAACTATCTTTGGTGCATAATGCACACAATTCTAATATTTCTACAGTAACTGACCCAGTTTAACATCAATGCAAGTAGATTCCTATTGGACATGATGTCTATTTTGACATTCACTTTTATTCAACACTGACACATTACTATTTCATCAGTTTATGCACATAACAGGATATATATTTCATTCACAATTTAGAAAATTTATAGGCATTTGTTTCACTTTCAATCACTTCCTGCTTCAGAACACATGGAATCCTCCATATTTCTTGACTGGTCTTTTCATGAGACTTTTTTCCAAACATATTATTTTCGATTTCCATAATCACTTTTGAAACAAAACTCACACACACTTCATGATAAACAATAAACCTAAGATTACCATTAGATATATAACTGGTTGGAGTGAATGATTGTATGTCAATATATGATTTCCTATATATTTTCAGATATCAATTCAATCCATTATTTAAAGTGGAACCAGTTATAATATTTATTCACAGTATGGTCTATTCATGCATTATCTCTATATTCATAGACACATTGTACACCACTTTGTACCCCCAACACTAATTTATATGTCTTCAAATATTGCTCCCAGTAATCGTGGAAGAAATACTCATGTCATATGATCTACATATACATTTGATCACAATATTTTTCTGGGCACAAAATGCAAAAATCACACTTATGATTGTACCAAATACTAAATGGAAAGTGAACATGGATTACTAAAACGATATTTGTCCTGGTTGCCTAATGCTTTCAAATGTCATTCCTATTGGTGACGACATATTTGTTTCTTCCTAAGATTATGTATTCAATCTCAACCCTATTGAAAATGTCTAATCCTATCACTCACTGTATAATTGCCTCATTTCATAAGGTCTGTATTGATATTTTCCTTTCTACATATTTTCCCCAGTTAATCATTGTGACTGACTCTTCACATGTGCTGAAATTTACATTCACTCTATAACCAAAACACTATTGCTACAGAACTTTTGCTCCATGTCCTATACTCACTCTATTTCCTAAACCTACTGACTACCTTCCTAATCCCACCGACTATCTCAATTTGAGTGGATGTTCTCTTCTAAAATCAATCTTCCAAGGTGTAAGGTCCTATGCCATTGATTATCGATTTATCTGAGACATCTGTGCAGAACGTAATTATAAGCTAAGTATCCCAATCAAGGGCCTAATGCCCTTCTGGGCTTCAAATCTTACCTAGATTTCTGTTTCCATACTTATATTTCACCTCTATAATCTTATAAATATCGCAGGTTCCCAATACTATTAATCATCCTTCGCAATGATTCGTAACCCAAATCAAACATGTTATTAACCCTAACCATACACTCTTCCCTCAATCTAACTTTGCAGAAGAGCAGGGACAGAGTTCGTCTTACAATACAGGAATGTAGGGTATCTTCCTCCTGCTGAGAACCTCAAATGTCCATGCAGATTTGATCCCTGGAGAAGATGTAGGCATCTATGAAGGACCTGAGAGAGCAAATGTCATCTTCCATCGCAAACAACCTTTCCAGGATGAAGGGTTGTGTCTGAATAAGCCTCTCTCTTGTTAATGTACAGAAGATAGACCAAACCAGGCATGTGTGGAGAGCTGTTCCTGGGTGCCTATGGTTGATATACCATTCTAACTTGTAAAAGTGTCACAGGAAGTAAGGGCATCCTCCATCTCATAGGACAAAGTGGTTGCCAAGGCAATGACCTCAAAGAATTCCTGAAGGAAGTAATCTCACCTCACTTCCTTGGTGATGGAACTCTCTGAACTTGGAATCCGGGAAGCCAGGCACCCAGAGCCAGTCTCAGTCCCAGTCCCAGTGGTCTTATTTTTTGGATTTACCAAGGACAGAGTCAGTCTTTCTTGGTACCTACTGAGGTGAGGATGAACAAATGTCAGGAAAGCTCTGAAGAGGGGCCTTTCCTGAGACAGCAGGTAGTGGCTCACCGCTGGCTAGTGACAACTTCACAGATTTGGCCAACGAGACCATATCTGACACAGGACAGGCGATTTCATCAGAACATAGTTTGGCCCACCAGTCAGAAGACACTCCCAATAGTCACAGACCTACTTGGGGAAGGAGCTTCCTTTGTGTGTGTGGGTGTGGGTTTGAGATTTTGTCTCATGTTCTGAGAATAGGTAGGAAAGGCGGTTTGTTTGGTTTGGAGTGAACTGTTTCTGGTAAGTCGTTTGACAAGGCCAGTGTTTCTTTGTCTGTGTATCCCACTGTGTCCGTGGTTTTAGATATTAGAAAAGAGATTGAATCATTGGATGTGTCCTGTCTAGACTCAACTTGCCCAATTTATGAATGGACTGCGGCTTGACTTATGGGTGGACAACTCCAACAATCTTCCTAAGTTCCTGTTTTCTTCCTGAATTCTGGCCACTCTCCAGAATAGGCTCATGGTTTTTTGTCCAAAATATGTACCACCTCCAAGCTCTGTGACATGGCCATGTACTGGATAGCTGAAAGAAATGGGAGCATCTCAGAAAACTCAGATATTAGTTTGACCAGGAAATTCTAAGTGAAGAAACCCTGCTTTGGGCCTTTTGCTCACCAATTGTTCTGTTGCCCTGAATGTCAGGAAGGTCTTTGCCTCAGGCCACACCATTGTAGAGCCTAAAGAAACAGTTTTCAAATGGAAATGAAACGGCATCACCTGTGGCTCTTTGCTGAATTGCTTTGGAAAGGGATGTGTCTGAATCAGCCTTTTGGCCCTGTGTGAGACTGTGGCTTAGATTCTCAGCACCTGATGGATCTAAAGAAGGATCCCATGTGTGCATCCAAAACCAAAATGGACAAAAAGCAGTCAGTGTGGATGAAGTCTCTCGCATTCCTCTGTAAGGTTCCTGTCATCCATCATGTGAGAATAGTGATAATTTGGTTCAAATGTGTTCCTCAAAACCCTGCAGAGGCTAGCCCATAAGTGCTTGGTTTTTCTCAAGACTCCAATTCACATAAAGAATCTAAAACACACAGTCAGTAGGCCTCAAATTGGAGAAGCAGTGCCATATTAATGGCAGGCCTATTTGATCACTCTTGGTTCACTGGAAGGATGTCCAGGCCACCCTTATTTTAGGCAAATGAGGGGCAAGGGAGGTTATATTGGACACTGTCTTGGGCTTCACCCCTCATGGAAACCTCCAGCCAGAGATTATGATGATTGTGTAAATGGAAGAAGATGAGTGCCATGTGGAAGTGTTTTGGATTTAATTGTGGATATTTGTGTGACACTTGGAAGACATAACAAGGTCTACCTGGGCTTGAACTCTGGTGTGATTCCCCTTATAGACTGAGTTCAGGAACTGATCTCAGAGAAGTATTGCCATGTATTGTGTTGTGATTTAAGAGGCGATGTATGAGAGTCACCCTTGGAAACTGAGATCTAGCCCCAGAGTGGCTTTCCACAGAGCACTGGGAATTTCAGCCAAGATAACACATGATTTCATTCGAAAGACTTGGCAGCCATAGTTGAGAGTGAAAACACACATGGACCTCATATTGTAGACCTTAATGGGCCTGGCTTAATGTGACCTTTTGGCCATTCTTTCTGAAGCCTTGCCTGTGAGGGTTCTCCAGAGCTTTCATTGAAATAATCTTGCTCATCATTTACTGGTTCCTGAATAAATTGAAACCCACAGTGCCTCCAACTTCATCCTTGAAAAATGTCTAAATAAATACCATGAAATTTTTGAAATTCCCATGACCAGGTGGCACTGGAGAATCTTTGGATGTCCTGTTGCTGATCATGGATGTACCAGACAGTGCCTTGCTTGACTGGGTTTTATGAAAATTGTGTAGAACAGAGGTGCCAGAAAGTTGCAGCCTGCTGAGAAGTGGGCCTAGAGCTGTGGTGGGCAGGAGTGTGATAAAACATCTGTGTTGGAGCAATGTGGATCTTCCATTGATTTCCAAATGGCTTGTGGATTACATGAAGCAGCCAGCAGACCCTTGTAATTAAAGACATCTTGTTATATGGAGAGGATTCAGGGCAATGTTCAGAATCAGGTTGCTATGGACAAGGATGCAATGTGGCAAGCTTTGAGGGATAGAAGCGTGGTTGGTGCGTTCTTCTGCAGACTCTGAACCACCACACATGAGTGAACTCCCTCCAGCACTGTGTCTCAGTTGAACTCCTTGAATTTCATGAAGCAAATACCAAACTCCCAGTTCAGCAGCAAAAACCCCACAAAAAGTGGAGGAGGACCAAATGGCTTCACAGTCCAACGGGGAGACACTTAGCCCCCAGAGGCCACAGTTTACCTAAAAAGAAGAAAATCAACACTGCTACCTCATGTTCATTGGAAAATAAGATACCATGTCCTCCACGTCACATAGAGGCAGACCCAGTTTGATGGTCTCACTACAAAGGAAGCCAATTCTCCTGACAACAACATATTTTTCACGTTCCCAAACTCAGAGGCAGTTGCTATAAAAGTTTTTAGGCCAGCAGAGCTCCATGTTTGTGGAGTGTTTACCCTGTCCCTTACTTTTGGAAACTCCTCTACAACCTCCAAGGTTGTGAACTCCTGAGCATTTTCCATTCCAGATATGTATTCACTGTTTTTCTATCTATTCTCCTCTAACTGTGTCTTACTTGGGGTGAAGGTAATTTCAAGGCATTGTTCTGGATGAGAGTGGGAGGATATTTGTGCAGCATATATTTGCATACAAATTGGATTCAATTTCCAATTTTCCTTTTGAAATACTGAATCCCTGACACTAACCCATACATACTAGACTCAGACAACTCATCCTAATATGATAGAGAAAAATAACAAAAACCTATAGAAATACAAGCAGTTCATTGGAGGCATGTTGTATAGTTGGACTTGCATTTTGCATTATACAAGGTAGGAGTTATAAATCTAGTCAATGTTTAATAGAAAAAGATCTCCATGTGTTTTTAAAGTTAACAAATATGAGAATTCATGTTTCCCTTTCTCTTTAGCCTATTCACACTTGTATATTTATATGCATATATAGAATCCTACCAGGTATCACACGTACATCTTTGTGAGGTGGCTGACTTGGCAGATACAAATTGTGAGAAGAGATCACTCCTCCTAAATGCTGTTGGAACTGAAAATTCAACCTATAGGGAGCGTCCTAGTAGAACAACATTATACGTAAACTCATGTTCAGTAAAATAAATATTTTTGCCTCTGTGGATGATATATATTTACTGATGAATTTCGATTGGCATTTATATTGCTACTTTTTAATGTCTGTGAGTGTTTTGTGTGTGTGTGTGTGTGTGTGTGTGTGTACACTCTCCAGATTTTTCAAAATATGAAATATATGTGTCTAATATACACTCTCTAAATTCATTTATGTTCATGTATGTGGATTTTTAATCAACTTTTCACAAGATTATTCTCAGAAATATTCATCCACCTGAAATACATATTTGTTTCCTAGTACTGAAAACTAACTTCAGGGAATGATGCATACAAATCCTAATTATTCTACAGTAACTGACCCAGTCTAACATCAATGCAAGTAGATTCCAATGGGACATGATATGTAATTCTTTATTCATTTGTATTCGACACTTTTACATTATTATTTCTTCAGTTTTTGCACATCATAGGATATACATTTCATCCACAAGTTCACAAATTTGTAGGCATTTGTTTCAAATTTAATCACTTTTTGCTTCAGAACACATGTATTGTCAGGGTTTCTTTACTGGTATTTTCATGAGTCTTCTTTCCAAACACATTATTTCCATAGTCACTTTTGAAGCAAAACTCACACACTCTTCATGATAAACCAAAACACGAATATTACCATTAGATGTATAACTGCTTGGAATGAATGATTGTATATCAATATACGATTTCCTGTGATTTTTCAGATATTAGATCAATTCATTTTTTTAAAGTTGAAAAAAGTTATATTATTCATTCACATTACGGTCTATTCATTCTTTATCTCTATATTCATAGACACAGGGTACACCTCTTTGTACCCCCGATTCTAATTTTACATCTTCAATATATTGCTTGCAGAAATGGTGGACATACTCATGTCACCTGATGTACATATACATTTTATCAAAGTAATATTCTGGACAAAAAAAATGTAAAGGTCACATTTATGATTGTACCAAAGCCTAAATGTAAAGTGTACATGAATTACTAAAAACATCCATGTCCAGGTTGCCTAATGCTGTCAATTGTCAATCCTATTGGTGACTACATATTTGTTTCTTCCTAATTTATATATTCAAACTCAACCCTGTTGGAAATGTCTAATCCTATCACTCACTTTATACTTTGCCTGATTTCATAATGTTTCTATTGATATCTGCTTTTCAACAAATTTTCCCAAGTTGATCCTAGTGACTGACACTTCATATGTGCTGACATTTACATTCACTCTATAATCGAAACCCTATTGCTAAAGAACTTTTGGTCCAAATCCTATACTCACTCTTCTTTCTAAACCTACCGACTATCTTCCTAATCCTACCGACTATCCCTTTTTGACTGGATGTTCTCTTCTACATTCAATAAAATGTCCTATGCCGTTGTATATCGAATTATCTGAGACAATTTTGCAGAGCATAATTCAAAGCTAAGTATCCCAATCAAGGGCCCAATGTCGTTCTGGGCTTCAAATCATACCTAGATTTCTGTTTTCATACTTATATTTCACCTCTATATTCTTGTAAATATCGCAGGTTCCCAATAGCATTATTCATCGCACAGAATGATTCGTAACCCAAATCAAACCTGTTATTAACCCTAAACATACTCTGTTCCCTCAATCTCATTTTACAGAAGAGCAGGGACAGAGTGGTTTTTACAATACAGGAAACTTGGGGACCTTCCACCTGCTGAGAACTTCAAAGGTCCATGCAGAAATGATACCTGGAGAAGTTGTAGGCAGGTATGAAGGACCTGAGAGAGCAAAAGTCATCTTCCATGGCAAACAACCTGGTCAGGATGAAGGGATATGTATGAATCAGCCTCTCTCTTCTTATTGTAGAGAAGATGGACCAAACCAGGCCTGTGTGGAGAGCTGTTCCTGGGTGCCAATGGTTGATATACCATACTACCTTGTGAAAGTGTCACAGGAAGTAGGGGAAGGCTCCATCTCATGGGACCTTTGGAAGCAAGTGTTAGGACAAAGTCGTTGCCAAGGCAGTGACCTCATTCAGTTCCAAAGAAAGTGACATACCTCATTTCCTTGGTGATGGAACTGTCTGAACTTGGTATCCAAAAAGCCAGGCACCAAGAGGCAGTCCCAGTCCCAGTCCCAGTGGGCTCACTTGTTTGGATTTACCAAGGACAGAGTCAGTTTTCTTGGTACCTAATGATGTGAGGATGGCCAAATGCCAGGAAAGCTCTGAAGATGGACCTTTCCTGAGAAAGCAGATAGTGGTTCACCACTGGCTCCTGACAACTGCACAGAGTTGGCCAAGGAAACCAGATCTGAGAGAAGACAGACCATTTCAGGGGAACATAGTATGGCCCACCAGTCAGAGGACACTCTGGATAGTCACAGACCTACTTGGGTGAAGGAGGTGCCTTTGTGGGAGTGTGTGTGGGTTTATTGTTTTGTCTCATGTTCTGAGAATAGATGGGAAAGGCGGTTTGGTTTGGAGTGGACAGTTTCTAGTAAGTTGTTTCACAAGGTGAGTGTTTCTATGTCTGTGTATCCCACTGTGTCCATTTTTGTAGACATTGGAAAAGAGAATGCATTAATGGATGTGTCCTGTCAAGTGTAAATCTTCCCATATTTCAACCTGCCCAATATATGAATGGAGTGCAGCTTGTCTTGTCGATGTGCAACACCTGCTATCTTTCTAAGTTGCTGTTTTCTTCCTGAATTCTGGCCACTCTCTAGAATAGGCTCATGGATTTGTGTTCAAAATATGTACCACCTCCAACTCTGTGACATGGCCATGTACTGGATAGCTGAAGAGAATTGCGAGCATCTCAGAAAACTCAGATATCAGTGTGACCAGGAAAGTCTCAGTGGAGAAACCCTGCTTTGGGCCTTTTGCTTACTTATTGTTGTTTTTCACTGAATGTCACGAAATTCTTTGCCTCAATCCACCCCTTTGTGAAGCCTGAAGTAAACAGTTTTCAAATGGAAATGAATGGCATCACCTGTGGCTCTTTGCTTATTTGCTTTGGGAAGGGATGTGTCTGAATTAGTCTCTTGGCCATGTGTGTGGCTTTGAGTTAGATTCTCAGCACCTGATGCATCTAAAGAATGATCCCATGTGTGCATCCAAAACCATAATGGCAAAAAAATCATTCATTAAGGAAGAAGTCTCTTGCCTTCCTCTGTTAGGTTCCTGAACTCCATCAAGTGAGAATAGGGATTCTTTGGGTCAAATGAGTTCTTCAATTCCCTGCAGAGGTGCTTGGGTTTTCGAGTAACTCCAAATCACATAAGAAATTGATACCTGAAATCAGTAGGCCTCAAATTGGAGAAACACAGAAGTATTAACGGCAGGCTTATTTGATCACTCCTGGTTCACAGAAACGGTGTCCAGGCCACCCTGACTTTAGGCAAATGAGGAAAAAGCGAGCTGATTTTGGACACTGTCTTGGCTTTTCTCATGACTCCAATTCACATAAAGAATCTAGACCCCACAGTCAGAGAGCCTCAAATTGGATAAGCGGAGCAGTATTAAGGGCAGGCCTATTTGATCACTACAGGTTCACAGGAAGGGTGCCTAGGCCACGCTGAAGTTAGGCAAAAGAGGTGCAAGAAGCTTATTTTGGACATTTTCTTGGGCTGCACAACTCATGGAAAACTCCAGGAAGAGGTTATGATTAGTGTCTATATGGAAGAAGAATAGGGCCATGAGGGAGTATTCTGGTTTTAATTGTTTTCATTTGAGTAGCGGTTGGAAGAGTTGTCTGGGTCCACCTGGACTTGAACTCTGGTGTGATTCTCCTTATAGACTGAGTTCTGGAACTGACCTGAGAGAAGTATTGCCATGAATTGTGTTGGGATTTTAGGAGGCCAGGCATGAAGTTGCCATTGGAACCTGAGATCTAGGCACAGGTTGGCTTTCCACAGAACACTGCGAATCTCAGCCAGGATATTACATGATTTTATTCTGAAAGACTTGGCATGCATTATAGAGATTCAAAACCCACATGGACCTCACTTTATAGACCTCAATTGGCCTCGCTTCATGTGACTTTTTGGCCACTCATTGGGTAGCCTTGAATGTGAGAGTACTCCAGAGCTTTGCCTGAAATTAATTTCCTAACCCTTTAAGGGTTCCTGAATGAATTGAAACCCACAGTGCCTCCAAATTCATCCATGAAAAATTGCTAGATAATTACCATGAAATTTTTAAAATTCCCATGACCAGATGTCACTGGAGAACCTTTGATGTCCTGTTGATGATCATGAATATACCAGACAGGGCCTTGATTGACTGGGTTTCATGAAAATGGTGTAGAACAGAGATGCTAGTAAGTAGGAGCCTGGTGAGTAGTGGGCCTAGAGAAGTGTTATGCAAGTGAGTGATAAAACATCTGTGGTGGGGCCATGTGGATCTTCCATTGGCTTCCAAATGGCTTGAGACTGACATGTTGCAGCCATCAGACCCATATACGTAAAGGCATATTTTTATATGGAGAGGTTTTAGGGCAATGTTCAGAATCATGTTGCTATTGTCAAGGGGGCAAGCTACGTGGGATAGAACCCTGGTTGGTGCATTCTCCTGGAGACCATGCCCACCACAGCTGACAGAACTCCCTTCAGCACTGTCTCCCATTTGAACTCATTGTATTTCATGAAGCAAATACCAAACTCCCAGTGCAGCAGCAAAAAACATGACGATAATTGGAGGATGACCAAGTTGTGTCACAGTCCACACGGGGAGACACTTAGCCCTCAGTGGCCACAGTTTACCTACAAAGAGAGAATTCAGCACTGCTGCCTCATTTTTATTGGAAAATAAATAACCATGTCCTCCAGGGCACATAGAAGCAGATCGAGCTTTGATTGTCTCACTAAAAATAAAGCTAAAGCTAATGAAAACAACATATATTTTAAGTGCCCAACCTCAAAGGCAGGTTCTCAAAAAGACTTTAGGCCAGCAGAGCTCCATGTTTGTGGAGTGTTTACCCTGTCCCTTACTTTTGGAAACTCCTCTACCACCTCCAAAGATGTGAAATCTGGAGCATTTTCCATTCCTGATAGGTATTCACAGATTTTCTAACTCTTCTCCTCTAATTGTGTCTTACTTGGGGCGAAGGTAATGTCAAGGCATTGTTCTGGAGGAGAGTGGGAAGAATTTTCTGTAGCATATATTTGCATACACATTGGATTCAGTTTTCTATTTTCCATTCAAAATACTGAATCCCTGACTCTAACCCATACCCGACCAGACTATGACTACTAATTCTAATATGATGGAGAAAACTAACCCAAACAGAATAGAAATACAAGCAGTTCAGAGTAGGCCTGGTGTATTGTTGGAGTTGCCTTTTGCATGATACAGAGTTGGAGTTATGAATCTAGTCGATTTGTTGTTGAAATAGTTGTCCATGTATTTTTAAGGTTAACAAATATGTGAATTCCTGTCTCCCTTTCTCTGTATTCTTATATGCACATATAGATTCCTACCTGGTACCACACGTACATTCTTGTGAGGTGGCTGACTTGGCAGATACAAATTGTTAGAAGAGATCACTCCTACTAAACTTGTTGGAATTGGATATTCAACCTATGGGGGAGCTTGCTAGTTGAACAGCATTATACATAAATCCATGTTCAGTAAAATTAATATTTTTAGATCTCTGGATGATGTATATTTTATAATGAATTTTGATTGACATATATATTGCTACTTTTTTGTCTGTGTGTGTGTTTTGTATATATATATATATATATACACTCTCCAGATTTTTCAAAATATGAAATATATGTGTCTTATATACACTCCCTAAATTTATTCATGTTTATGTATGTGGATTTATAATCAACTATTCACAAGATTATTCTGAGAAATATTCATCCACCTGAAATTTGCCTAATGATCTCAAATGTCAATCCTATTTGTGACTACATATTTGTTTCTTCCTAAGATTATATATTTAAACTCAACCCTGTTCAAAATATCTAATCCTATCACTCACTTTATACTTTGCCTGTTTTCGTAATGTCTCTATTGATATCTGCTTTCCTACATATTTTCCCCAGTTCATCATTGTGACTGACTCTTCACCTGTGCTGACATTTACATTCACTCTCTAATCGAAACCCTATTGCTAAAGAACTTTTTTTCCAATTCCTATACTCACCCTTCTTCCTAAAAGTACTGACTATCTTCCTAATGCTATAGACTATCCCTTTTTGACTGGATGTTCTCTTCTACATTCAATCATCCAAGTAAATGTGGGGCGAGCTTCAGAGGAGGAGACAACCAACAGACTATCTCATTCAACATCAAAGGGTTTTTTGGGTGTCCAGCATGCTGGGGCTCAGAGATCACTTGAATCGAGCAGATAGCCCTGAGAATAGCTTAAGTAGAGCTTATATACTTTCCCTGGAGAGGGCAGGGTGGGAATTTTATTGATCGGTCAGGGCGAGTGGGTGGTTTGCATTCAACTGGGTGAGGGAGTACATTCTGCAGTTGCGCAGTTGGGGACAGAACATTCTGGGAACAAGATTTGGAAGCATTTCTCAAATTTCAACAGTGTTTTGTTAAGCATACAGAAAAACAAGAAGTGACAAGTACCTATTTTATTAACCTTTAATTCCCCACTTCTTCTTCTGGCTACTTTTAATCATAAAAATGATCATTGGAGGGTGTCACATTCTATGTCTGCTAGTGGGGTATTACCATAAGTTTAACTCGTCCAATTTGAGCCTGGAGAAAAGAAATTACACGGTTGAGCAAACAGGGTTTTATAGTTAGCAATAATATGAGGATTATTATTGGACCTGCCAGGTTGATAAAAACGTAGTTAACCAGGAGGAGTGTGTGAACCAAGACTCAAGCCACCCTTTTTGGGCCTCTCTCTCTTGTTGATGCTCTTCAAGGTGTCTTTTAAATTTACTCATAGATTTTATTACAACTCCAGTATGGTCAGCATAAAAACAACATTCTTCCCTCAATGCATCACAAAGGCCCCCTTCTCTAATAAAGAGGAGGTCCAACCCTCAACTGTTCTGTAAAACAACTTCAGAGAGAGAGGTTAAAGATTCATGAAAAGCTCTGATGGGGGTTTCTAATATCTTAGTTTTGCTCTATTGCTGCTTCTAATTGGGTCATTTGTTGTGTCCCATGGACAATGGCAGTGGCTCCTGTGCCCACCCGTGCAGCAACTCCTATTCATAATAGGATGGCTAAAGTGAGCGATACATGTTCCCAGTGGAACCGGTTGTATGCCCCCCCCCCATTTGATCTTCAAACGAACCTGCATCATGATAGAGCACTCTGGGAAACATCTGCACCATTTCAAAATTAATCCCATCTGTTGACCATTTCATGAAAACATAAACAATGTTTAAGTATATAGAATTATGCTGTTGTAGGGACACACAAGGCAAGGCAACTAAGATAGCACTGAAGACAGGGAAACAGTCCTATTTTGTTGCAACCGGATTCAGAGGGCATTGCTTCTGTTGTAATCAATTAATCCCCTGAAACTCAAGTTTAGGTAGTTTCAGAATTTTGTACCCAGCATATAAGGATGGGGCTTAGAAGTTTACAGTCTGCAGAAGTTCAAAAAAGCAGTATTTGTTTCTGATTTTTCCTCTGTTCTGGGCAAGTTAAATTTTCAAGGACACATGGGAGGGGGAGAGCTTTTTATTCCCTTTCTTATTTTCCCCCTGCCAGCTGTTACAACGGAGCCCATTTGGTAATTTCTTTATCTTAGAAATGTAGCCATTTCTGTGAAGCCCCAGCTGAAGGCCAGAGGCCTTGTTCACATATTTTGTGAAAAACAAGTTAGGGGTTGTCTAGCTTAGAAGTACGGAGTTTTTTAGCCAGTGGCCAAGTAGAACAGGGCAATAAAAAAAGAGAAAGTTTATCTACATTGAACTCTTTATAGAAACTCTATGCTGAAAGTTCTAAATTCAGCCATGGTGAAGACTTCTGGAGAAGGACATTTAAGACTTTTCTGTGGGCCTGGTACAGAGGGGGAATACGGTGAAGGTGGGGCTGAGAGAAGCTCTGAGGATCTGAGAATGAGGAAAAAGAGAGATGTAAAAGAATATTTGGAAAGGGGTTTGGAAATTTCCTAGCAACAAAACTTCAGCAGTAGAACAGGTAGAGCAGAGCAGAAAACGGGAGTGAGTATCCCAAAATTCTGTGAGGGACTTTAAATTTTAGTAACCTGTTTTCAGTGATGACAAAGCAACTTTAATGGCCATTTATATTACATCTTGGATAAGGGTCTGAGAGCTCTCCTCAGCTCGTTTGAGCTTTGGGTTAGCTGGAAAGAGGACCTGGTGGGACCCGGTGAGGGCACTGACAGGAGAAGAGAGGAATGAGTCAGTGGAGGGGTACCTCAGTACCTGCTACCTCACTAGTGGGCAATTGTCTGAGAACTGGTGGAGGTTTGGGTTTCTGATCTAGTAATTGGAGGGGAGAAATCAGGTTGCTGAGGTGGGAGTGACAGCAGAGAGTCTGGAGCAGAAGGCTGAGGATAAAAATCTATTGGAGAAGCATAGTTCAGGATGTGAGTGAAGGAGGGAAAAGGCTTCCACATAGGGGAATCTCCTTTCACCCTTTTGAGCACTTGCAGAAGTTAAAAAGGTCACGCAAAATTTGAGGATCTAGAGACCCCTCTGGGGGCCATCCTTTTTCTGTTTTCTACTTGGTAATATGGCCAATGCTGTGTACTGAATTTGATGAAGTATTGGGGTTCCATCAGGCAGCCCCTGTATGATCACATCTCCATGAAATACAGAAGAAGTCGGCTTTTCCCCCACACAGACGTTACTGTTTGTGGCTTTGATAGTTTGCCGGGCAAACATAGTAATCTAGGCTAGCCAACCGCATCTGGCTCGCGTGCCCTACATCCATAATGTTTGTTTCCATTATCTATGGTACGGAAGGGATTTAATGGTATTTTAGTGGGATTTTCTTCATCAGGGATATCCCAATAAAAAAGACCTATGGCCAGCTGACAAATGTCTGGGTAGAGAGATAGCCACCAGGTCCCTAAGGGGGCTGTATGCGAGATAGATTATACTCTTTTCCAGTAGAATTTGTGATCAGCCATCGCTGCTTAACAGGCTGATGAGGGTTAGGACTACTTGTGTCCAAGGGGAGAGTATATAACCTTATCCACATGGCGAATACACAATTTGAAACTGTTACCAGTCTTTTCCAGTTTCCAGAAAGATTCTGGACAAGGAGCAGGCTTGAGATGAGAGGCATGGATCCAGGAAGTGATTCTGTATACCTTTACCACTGTAGGTGTTATAAGTAGCACCTGGTATGGTCCTTTTCAGCAGGGTTCCAGGGATGACACCTGATGTCATCTTACATACATGAAGTCTCTTATTTGATATGGATGTGGAATCCCCTGGTACACAGTTTGGTAGGCAGTGGCCAGCTATTTTCACAGGTATCACTGAGTTCTTTCAAGAGCTTTAAGTCTGTCAACCAAGAGGGTGTGAAATGGATCCTTAGGTCTTACAGTTGGGCTTAGGACCCTTACTGGACGAGGGCCACCATAGAGAATTTCTCAGGGGGTAAGGCTACTCAAAGAAACAGAAGGATTTTTTCTTGCATGAAACATTGCATAAGTCAGGAGCATAGTCCAATCTTTTATGCTGGTCTCTAAGCTTGATTTCGTTAAGGTCTCTTTAATTGTTCTATTCATTCTTTCTACTTGTCCTGAACTCTGGGGTCTATAAGCACAATATAACTTCCAATTAATCCCCAGGTTCCTGGCTAACCCCTGACTTACCTGGGCCATGAACATCGGTGCATTATCAGATCCTATTACTGGCTTAGCTTCCTCCAATGGTAGAGAGGCTTAGTCAGAAGCAGGGGAATCACTTAGAATGTGTTGTGTGTTAGGGGACGAGGGCAGTGGATAAGGAGGGGAAGAAGAGTCCAGTAGAGTCAAATCTTGTGACTCAGGGAGAACAGAGGGTGGAGGAGGTGGAAGAGGTGAGGGTTTGAGAGATCATGTGGGAAGGAGTATGAGCAGAGGCATGGGCAAGGAAAGGCTTCACCCATGGAGGAGGAGATTTGCAGAGGTCGGCAAAGTTAAGATATATGGCTGTTGATCAGGATGGCTATGTGGCCCTGGCTGAAAGACAATATCTCTGACTTTTTAAATTAGTGGGAAGTAGAAAGATATTTCTAGGGGCCATACGACTCCAAAATGGGCCATTCTGAGGCACAGAGAGTCTGCCAGGTCTAGCGTTTTACTAAAAAAAGAAAGATACTGAGCCCTTAAGCGGACTTTGGTTCAGTGATCAAGGGTCAGGGACAGAGGCATTGAAGTGCTCTGTCCCATAATGAAAGGTACACAAACAGTAAAAGCAAAGTCACATGACACAGATAAGACAAGACCATGAAGACAGGCAATGGACGTCCAACACTGAGACCAGGAATGCGTAGCCGGCAAAACCCGATAGGATGGCAATACCTAATCTAAAACAAAATATCACTGAGTCGATGAAGCAATTGTTCCTTGATTCTCCGAGTCCTCTGCGGGGTCCCCCAGGGAGGTGCCCTATGTCTCTGTGACACGTCTCTCAGCCACCGTCGGAGAGACCCCAGGCTCTTCATCGCCAGCAATATTGCCAAGCCCTAACATGACACCTGAAACCAGAAAGAGGCGCCTTACTTGCTCTGAGAGGAGCCCGTTGGGGGTCTCTCATCCGCCACTGCCAGAACTCGGTGGAACCTCAATATGTAAAGGTCAGGCGAGTGTCGGAGGAAGAGACTACCAAGAGACTGTGTCATGCAACAGCAAAGGGATTTTTTGGGTCCAGCTTGCTGGGGCTCACAGCTAACTTAAATAGATCAGAGAGCTCTGAGAACAGCTTATGCAGAGCTTACATACATTTCTTGGAGAGGGAAGGGAGGGAAGTTTACTGATGTGTAAGGGTGAGTGGGTGGTTCGCGTGACACCGAGTGAGGCAGTACATTCTGCAGTTTGGCAGTTGGGAACAGTACATTCTAGAACAAGATTAGCAAACATTTCTCAAGATTTCAAAAGTGTTTTGTTAAGCATACAGAAAAAAAGGAAATTACAAGTACCTATTTTATTAACCTTTCACTACCGACTATCCCTTTTTGACTGGATGTTCCTTCTACATTAATTCATGCAAGGTACAAGGACCTATGCCATTGTATATCGATTTATCTGAGACATCTCTGCAGAACGTAATTCAATGCTGCGTATCCCAATCAAGGGCCCAATGCCCTTCTGGCCTTCAAATCATACTTAGATTTCTTTTTTCATACATATATTACACCTATATATTCTTATACACATAGCAAGTTCCCAATACCATTATTCATCCAGCACAATGATTTCTAACCCAAATCAAACATGTTTTTAACCATAATCATACACTGTTCCCTCAATCTAACTTTATAGAAGAGCAGGGAAAGAGTTGATTTTACAATAAAGAAATGTAGGGAAACTTCCACCTGCTGAGAACCTCAAAGGCCCATGCAGAAATGATCCCTGGAGAAGATGTAGGCAGCTATGAAGGACCTGAGAGAGCAAAAGTCATCTTCCATGGCAAACAACCCGGTCAGGATAAAAGGTTGTGTCTGAATCAGATTCTCTTCTTAATGTAGAGAACATGGACCAAAACAGGCCTGTGTGGAGATCTATTCCTGGGTGCGTATGGTTGATATACCATTCTAACTTGTGAAAGTGTCAAAGGAAGTAGGGGCAGCCTCAATCTCATGGGACCCTTGGAAGCAACAGTTAAGACAAAGTGGTTGCCAAGACAGGGACCTCATTCAGTTCAGGAAGGAAATGACCTCACCTCACTTCCTTGGTGATGGAACTTTCTGACCTTTGGATCCAGGAAGCCAGGCACACAGAGCCAGTCCCAGTCCCCATCCCTGTGGTCTCACTTATTTGAATTTACCAAGGACAGTCAGTCTTTCTTGGTACCTTCAGACGTGAGAAGAACAAATGCCAGGAAAGCTCGGAAGCGTTGCTTTTCTTGAGAAAGCAGTTAGTGGCTCACCGTTGGCTCCTGAGAAGTTCACAGAGTTTGCCATGGAGACCAGATCTGAGACAGGACAGGCTATTTTGGGGGAACATATTATGGCCTACAAGTCAGA
Organism: Callospermophilus lateralis; assembly: GCF_048772815.1. Taxonomy (NCBI): domain Eukaryota; kingdom Metazoa; phylum Chordata; class Mammalia; order Rodentia; family Sciuridae; genus Callospermophilus; species Callospermophilus lateralis. The sequence continues at coordinate 360,945 of NW_027515548.1, forward strand.
GGACACTCCGGATAGTCAAAGACCTACTTGGGGGAAGAAGGTGCCTTTGTGGGTGTGGTTGTGGGTTTGTGGTTTTGTCTCATTTTCTGAGAACAGGTAGGAAAGTCAGTTTGTTTCGTTGGAAGTGGACTGTTTCTAGTAGGTCGCTTAACATGGCGAGTGTTTCTCTGTCTGTGTATCTCACTGTGTCCGTGGTTGTAGACATTAGAAAAGAGAATTCATGAATGGATGTGTCTTGTCTAGTAGAAAGCTTCTCAGCATTCATATTGCCCCATTTATGAATGGACTGTAGCTTGCCTTATTGATGTGCAACACCTGCTATCTTCCTAAGTTCCTGTTTTCTTCCTGAATTCCGGCCAATCTCAAGAATAGGCCTATGGTTTTGTGTCCAAGATATTTACCACCTCAAAGCTCTGTGACATAACAATGTACTGGATAGCTGTAGGGAATGGGGAGCATCTCAGAAAACTCAGATATCAGTGTGACCAGGAAAGTCTCAGTGGAGAAACCCTGCTTTGGGCCTTTTGCTTACCAATTGTTCTGTTGCCCTGAATGTCAGGAAGGTCTTTGCCTCTGGCCACCCCTTTTTGAAGCCTGAAGAAAACAGTTTTCAAATGGAAATGATTGGGCATACCTGTGGCTCTTTTCTTAAGTTCTTTGAAAAGGGATGTGTCTGAATCAGCCCCCTGGCCCTGTGTGTGGCTGTGACTTAGATTCTCAGCACCTGATGGATCTAAAGAAAGTTCCCATGTTTGCATCCAAATGAAAAATGGCCAAAAGAGCAGTCATTGGGATGAAGTCTCTTGACTTCCTCTGTAAGGTTCCTGAACTCCATCAAGTGAAAATAGGGATCCTTTGGGTCAAATGAGTTCTTCAAAACCTGCAGAGGCTAGCCCATAGGTGTTTGGTTTTATCATGACTAAAATTCACATAAAGAATCTAAACCCCACAGTCAGTAGGCCTCAAATTGGAGAATTGGAGCGGTATTAATGGCAGGCCTATTTGATCACTCCTGGTTCACAGGATGGGTGTCCAGACCACCTTGACTTTAGGCAAATGAGGGTCAAAGGAGCTTATTTTGGACACTGTCTTGGTCTGCGCCCCTCATTTAAACATCCAGCCAAATTATGATGAGTGTCAATATGGAAGAAGATGAGGGCCATATGGGAGTGTTCTTGTTTTAATTGTGGTAATTTGTGTGGTAGTTGGAAGAGATGACTGGGATCACCTGGGCTTGAACTCTGGTGTGATTCCCCTTAAAGAATGAGTTCTGGATCTGACCTCAGAGAAGTATTGCCGTGAATTCTCTTGGGATTTTACTAGGCCACGCGTGAGAATCGCCTTTGGAAACTGAGATCTAGGCCAAGGATGGCTTTCCACGGAGCTCGGGGATTCTGAGCCAGGATAGCACATGATTTACTTCTTGAAGACTTGGCAGCCCTAGTTGAGAGTCCAAACACATATGGACCTCACATTGTAGACCACAATGTGTCTGGATTCATGTGACCTTTTTGCCAGTCTTTTGGAAGGCTTTTCTGTGAGTGTTCTCCAGAGCTTTCATTGAAATGAGCTTCCTCACCATTTAATGGTTCCTGAATTAATTGAAACCCACAGTGCCTCTAACTTCATTTTTGAAATATGACTAGATTAATACCATGAAATTTCTGAAATTCCCATGACCAGGTGGCACTGGATAAAGTTTGGCTTTCCTGTTGCTGATCATGAGTGTACCAAAGAGTGCCTTGATTGACTGGGTTTCGTGAAAATGGTGTAGAACAGAGATGCCAGTAATTTGGAGCCTGCTGAGTAGTGGGCGTAGAGAAGTGGACTGTAGGTGTGTAAATAAATATTTTTGGTAGGACCACCTGGATCTTCCATTGGCTTTGAAAGACTTGTGACTGACATGGTGCAGGCAGCAGACCTTTATATGTAAAGGCATCTTGTCATATGGAGAGGTTTCAGGGCAATGTTCAGAATCAGGTTGCTATAGTCAAGGGGAAAGCTATGTAGGATAGAAGCCTGGTTCGTACATTCTCTTCGCGACCCTGACCAACCACACATGACAGAACTCCTCCAGCATTTTTATCCCAGTTGAACTCCTTGTATTTCGTGAAGCAAGTACCAAACTCCCAGTGCAGCAGTAAGAAACACCCTAGAAAGTGGAGGATCACCAAATGGCTTCACAGTCCACATGGGAGACACTTCAGCCCAGTGGCCTCAGTTTACCTACAAAGAGAGAATTCAGCACCGCTGCCTCATGATCATTGGAAAATAAGAAACCATGTTCTCCAGGTAACATAGATGCAGACCCAGATTTCATGGTGTCACTACAAACGAAGCTAAATCTCCTGACAATTACATATATTTCTTGTTCCCAACCTCAGAGGAAGTTTCTCAAGAAGTCTTTAGGCCAGCACAGCTCCATGTTTCTGGATTGTTTACCCTCTCCCTTACTTTTGGAAACTGTTCTACCACCTCCAGTGTTGTGAACTCCTGAGAATTTTCCATTCCACATAAATTCACAGATTTTCTAACTCCTCTCCTCTAATTGTGTCTTACTTTTAGCGATGGTTATGTCAAGGCATTGTTCTGGATGAGAGAGGGAAGATTTATGTGTATCACATTTTTGCATACACATTAGATTAATTTTCCTTTTTTCCATTTGAAATACTGAATCCGTGACACTAACCCATACCCTACTAGACTCTGACTACTAATCCTAATATCATGGAGAGAAAGAAACCTAACCGAATAGAAATACAGGCCTTTCATCGGAAGCATGGTGTATACTTCTATTTGCCTTCTGCATTATCAAGAGTATGTGTTTTAAATCTAGTCAACTTTTCATTGTAATATTTCTCCATGATTTTTTAAAATTATCACATATATAAATTCCTGTCTCCCTTTCTCTGTATCCTATTCAGCACATGTATTTTTTTATGCATATATATAATATCCTACCTGGTATCACACGGACATTCTTTTGAGCTCCCTGACTTTGGAATATAAAATTGTGAGAACAGATGACTCTCCCTAAATAATTATGGAACTGAAAATTCAACCTATGGGTGAGCTTCCTAGTGAAAAACACTATACATAAATCCATGTTCAGTAAAATGAATATTTTTGGATATGTGGATGAAATATATTTCATGATGAATTTCGATTGGCATATATATTGCTAAATATTAATGTGTGTGTGTATGTGTGCATGTGTGTGTGTGTGTGTGTGTGTGTGTGTGTTTGTGTATTTTTTTTAAATCTGGAAAAAAATTATATGTATATATATATATATATATATATATATATATATATATATATATATATATTTTCCTCCAGATTTTAAAAAAATATGAAAAATATGTGTCTTATTATACACTCCCTAAATTCATTTATATTCATGTATATGGGTTCAAAATCCAATCTTTACAAGATTATTTTCAGCAATATTTATATTCCTGTAATACATATTTGTTTCCTACTACTGAAAACTAAGTTCAGTAGGTGGTGCATACAAATCCTAATATTTCTACAGTACCTGACCCAGTTTAACATCAAAGCAAGTAGATTGCTATGGGACATGATGTGTATTTTGAAGTTCATTTTTATTCAACACTGGTATATTACTATTTTATCTGTTTATGGACATCATAGGATATATTTTTTCATCCACAACTTCACAAAATTATAGGCATTTGGTTCACATTCATTTACTTACTACTTAAGAACACATGTATTCCTCCATGTTTCTTTACTGGTCTTTTCACTAGACTTCTTTCTAAACACATTATTTTTGATTCCATAATCATTTTTGAAGCAATACTCACCCTTCACGATAAACCGTAACCCTAATATTACCATTACATATATAACTGGTTGGAATGATTGTATATATATCAATATAAGATTTCCAATATATTTTCAGATGCAAACTCAATCCATTATTTAAAGTTGGAACTAGTTATATACTTTATCACAATATGGTCTATTCATGCAACATCTCAATAATCATCTACACAATGTACACCTATTTGTATCGCCAGTACTAATTTATAAGTTTCCAGAATATTACTCCCCATAATGGTGGAAGAATTACTCATGTCACCTTATCTACATATACAATTTATCACGGTAGTATTCTGGACACAAAATGCAAAGGTCACACATATGATTGTACCAAAGCCTAAATGGAAAGTGACCATGGATTACTAAAAACATCCATGTCCAGGGTGCCTAATGCTCTCAAATGTCAATCCTATTGATTACTACATATTTGTTTCTTCCTAAGATTATATATTCAACCTCAAGCCTGTTGAAAATGTCTAATCCTATCACTCACTTTATACTTTGCCTGATTTCCTAATCTTTCTATTGATATCTGCTTTCCTACATATTTTTCCCACTTCATCATTGTGACTGTCTCTTCACATGTGCTGACATTTACATTCACTCTCTAACTGAAACCCTATTGCTAAAGAACTTTTGGTCCAACTCCTAGAGTCACTCTTCTTCCTAAACCTACTGACTATCTTCCTAATCCTACAGACTATCCCTTTTTGACTGGATGTTCTCTTCTACATTCAATCATCCGAGGTACACGGTCCTATGCCATTGTATATCGATTTATCTGAGACCTCGGTGCAGAACATAATTCAAGCTAAGTATACCAATCAAGGGTTCTGTTGCCCTGAATGTCAGGAAGGTCTTTGCCTCAGGCCACCCCTTTGTGAAGCCTGAAGAAAAAATTTTCAAATGGAAATAAATGGACATCACCTGTGGCTCTTTGCTTAATTGCTTTGGAAAGGGATTTGTCTGAATCTGCCTCTTGGCCCTGTGTGAGGCTGTGGCTTAGATTCTCAGCACCTAATGGATCTAAAGAAAGATCCCATGTGTGCATTCAAAACCAAAATGGCAAAAAGAGCAGTCATTGTGGATGAAGATTCTTGCCTTTCTCTGTTAGGTTCCTGACCCCCTTCAAGTGAGAATAGGGATCTTCTTTGTCAAATGAATTCTTCAATGCTATGCAGATATGCTTGGGTTTTCTCATGATTCCAAATCACATAAAAAATCTATACCTGACATTCAGTAAGCCTCAAAATATAGAAACAGAGCGGAATTAATGGCAGGCCTTTTTGATCACTCCTGGTTCACAGGAAGGGTGTCCAGGCCACCCTGACTTTAGGGAAATTAGAGGGAAGGGAGCTTATTCTGGAAACTGTCTTTGGTTGCGACCCTCATGAAAACTTCCATCCAGAACTTTTGATGAGGGTCTTTATGGACGAAGATGAGGGCCATGTGGGAGTTTTTTTGTTCTAATTGTGGTCATTTGTGTGGGGGTTGGAAGAGATGACTTGGTCCACCTGGGCTTGAACTCTGGTGTGATTTCCCTTAGAGCCTGAGTTCTGTAACGTACCTCATAGAAGTATTGAAATGAATTGTGTTGGTTTTTAGGAGGCCACGCATGAATGTCACCCTTTGAAACTGAGATCTAGGCCCAAGGTGGCTTTCCACAGAGCAATGGGAATCTCAGCCAGGAAATCACATGATTTTATTCTGAAAGACTTCGCAGCCATTGTTGGCCCTCGGAAGCAAGAAGGAGTGGCCATACTCATATCGATTAAAATCAACTTAAAACCTAAGTTAATCAAAAGTGATAAAGAAGGACACTATATACTGTTAAAAGGCACCATTAACCAACAAGACATAACAATTATCAATTTGTATGCATCAAACAATGGTGGTGCAAAGTCATAAAACAAACTCTCCTCAACTTCAAGAGTCATATAGGCTATAACACAATAATTACAGGTGACTTCAGCACACAACTCTCGCCATTGGACAGATCCTCTAGAGAAAATCTGAATTAAGAAACTATAGAACTTAATAGCACAATCAATAACCTAGACTTAACCAACATATATAGAATATATCAAACATCATAAAGTGGATACATGTTCTTCTCAGCAGCACATTGGTCCTACTCAAATATAGACCATATATTATGCTATATGGAAACTCTTAGTAAATATAAAAGTATGGAGATAATACCATGCACCATATCTGATCATAATGGAATGAAACTTGAAATTAATGATTGAGGAAGGAAGGAAAAATTCTACATCACATGGAAAATGAACAATATGTTACTGAATGATCAGTGGGTTACAGAAGACATAAAGGAGGAGATAAAAAGTTTCTTAGAGACAAATGACAATACAGACAAAACATACCGGATTCTATGGAAAACAATGAAAGCAGTTTTAAGAGGGAAATTCATTTCTTGGAATTCTTTCCTCAAAAAAAAAAAAAAAAGAAAAAAACAACAAATAAATGATCTCACACTACATCTCAAAAACCTAGAAAAAAAAAGCAAAACAGCAAATGTAGTAGAAGACAAGAAATAATTAAAATTAGAGGAGAAATCAACAAAATTGAAACAAAAAAATTGAAAAAATAAAAGTTGGTTCTTTGAAAATAAATTAAATCGACAGGGCCTTAGCCATGCTAATGAAGAGAAGTAGAGAGAGAACTCAAATTACTAACATATGGGATAAAAAAGGCAACATCACAACAGACACTACAGAAATTCAGATGATAATTAGAAAGTATTTTGAAACCCCATATTCCAATAAAACAGAAGATAATGAAGATATTGATAAATTTCTTATGTCATATGATCTGCCAAGTTTGAGTCTGGAAGACTCACACAATTTAAATAGACCAATAACAAAGGAAGAAATAGAAGAAACCTTCAAAAGACTACCAACCAAAAAAAGCCCTGGACCAGATGGTTACACAGCAGAGTTCTACAAAACGTTCAAAGATGAATTAATACCAATACTTTTCAAGCTATTTCAAAAAATAGAAAAAGAAGGAGTTCTTCCAAATTCATTCTATGAGGCCAACATCACCCTGATCCCAAAACCAGACAAAGACACTTCAAAGAAAGAAAACTACAGACCAATATCTCTAATAAATTGGATGCAAAAATTCTCAATAAAATCCTGGCAAATAAAAAACAAAAGCATATAAAAAAATTGTGCTTCATGATCAACAGGGATTCATCCCAGGGATGCAAGGCTGGTTCAATATACGGAAATCAATAAATGTAATCCATCACATCAATAGACTTAAAGAGAAGAACCATATGATCATCTCGATAGATGCAAAAAAAGCATTCTACAAAGCACAGCATCCCTTTTTGTTTAAAACTCTATAAAAACTAGGAATAACAGGAACTTACCTCAACATGGTAATAGCTATATATGCTAAACCTCAGGCTAGCATCATCCTAAATGGAGAAAAACTGAAGGCATTCCCTCTAAAATTTGCAACAAGACATGGATGCCCTCTATCACCACTTCTATTTAATTTAGTTCTTGAAATACTATCAAGAGCAATGATACAGACAAAGGAAATTAAAGGCATAAAAATAGGAAAAGAAGAACTTAAATTATCGCTATTTGTGGATGACATGATAATATATTTAAGAGACCCAAAAGGGTCTACAAAGAAACTGCTAGAGTTAATAAATGAATTCAGCAAATTGGCAGGATATAAAATCAACACGCATAAATCAAAGGCATTCCTGTATATCAGCAACAAAACTTCTGAAATGGAAATGAGGAAAACCACTCCATTTACAATATACTCAAAGAAAATAAAAAACTTTGGAATCAACCTAACCAAAGAGGTGAAAGATTTATACAATGAAAACTACAGAACCCTAAAGAGAGAGATAGAAGAAGATGTTAGAGGATGGAAAAATATGCCCTGTACATGGATAGGCAGAAATAACATCATCAAAATGGCGATATTACCCAAAGTTCTCTACAGGTTTAATGCAATGCCAATCAAAAACCCAATGGCATTTCTTGTAGAAATAGATAAAGTTATCATGAATTTCATATGGAACAACAAAAGACCCAGAATAGCGAAAGCAATTCTAAGCAGGAAGTGTGAATCCAGAGTTCAAACTGTACTACAAAGCAATAGTAACAAAAACAGTGTGGTACTGGTATCAAAACAGGCAGATGGACCAATGGTACAGAATAGAGGACACAGAGACATATCCACAAAATTACAACTTTCTTATATTTGAAAAGGGGCCTAAAAGCATGCAATGTAAGAAGGATAGCATCTTCAACAAATGGTGCAGGGACAATTGGAAATTCATATGCAACAAAATGAAACGGAATCCCTTTCTCTCACAATGCATAAAAGTTAACTCAAAATGGATCAAGGAGCCAGATATAAAATCAGAGACACTGCATCTGATAGAAGAAAAAGTTGGCTACGATGTACATACTGTGGGGTTGGGCTCCAAATTCCTTAATAGGACACCCATAGCCCAAGAGTTCATAAAAAGAATAAACAAATGGGACTTACTTAATCTAAAAAAGTTTTTTCTCAGCAAGAGAAACAATAAGAGAGTTAAATAGAGAGCCTACATCCTGGGAACAAATTTTTACCCCTTACACTTCAGATAGAGCCCTAATATCTAGAATATACAAAGAACTCAAAACAATTAAACAATGAGATAACAAATAACCCAATCAACAATGGGCCAAGGATCTTAACAGACACTTCACAGAGGAGGACATACAATCAATCAACAAGTACATGAAAAAATGCTCACCATCTGTAGCAGTCAGAGAAATGCAATCAAAACCACCCTAAGATACCATCTCACTCCAGTAAGATTGGCAGCCATTATGAAGTCGAACAACAATAAGTGTTGGTGAGGATGTGGGGTAAAGGGTACACTTGTACACTGCTTGTGGGCCTGCAAATTGGAGAGTCCAATATGGAAAGCAGTATGGAGATTCCTGGGAAAGCTGGGAATGGAACCACCATTTGACCGAGATATCGCCCTTCTCAGACTATTCCCTGAGGATCTTAATAGAGAGCAGTATAAGGATACTGCCACATCGATGATCATAGCGGCACAATTCACAATAACTAGACTGTGGAACCAAACTAGATGCCCTTCAATAGACGAATGGATAATAAAAATGTGGCATCTATACACAATGGAGTATTACACAGCACTGAAAATGACAAAATCATAGAATTTGCAGGGAAATGAATGGCATTAGAATAGATTATGCTAAGCGAAGCTATCCAATCCTTAAAAAACAAATGCCAAATGTTTCCTTTTATATAGAGAGAGCAAATAAGAACAGAACAGGGAGGAAGAACATGAGAAAAATATTAAAACTAAACAGAGATGAGTGGGGGGAGAGAAAGGGAGAGAGAAGGAAAAGCATATGGAAATGGTAGGAGACTACTCAATGTTACACAAAATTACATATAAGAGGTTGTGAGGCTAAAGAGGGGAAAACAAGGGAGAGAATTAAACAACAGCAGATGAGGTAGAGAGGGAAGATGGGAGGGGAGGGGGAATAGTAGGGGATAGGAAAGGTAGCAGAATTCAACAATAACTAGTATGCTATTATGTAAAAACGTGAGTGTGTAACTGATGTGATTCTGCGATTTGTATTTCGGGTAAAAATGGGAGTTCATAACCCAATTAAGTCAAATGTATGAAAGATGATATATCATGAGCTTTATAATGTTTTGAATAAGCAAAAAAAAAGAATTGAATTTCCAATATTTGAGTCATATAACAACTTTATTTTTTAATAAAATTGTCTTTTATTTGTTATCTTACTTGCTGGTATCTGCCTTTCAGTTTTAAAAAACTATGTGCTTTAGCCATTCATCCATGTAGTATGTAACAGAAAATTTTGAGTGTCTCCGTATAACCAGATTGGCAAGGCATCAAGGTTTCCTTCACAAACAAGGTGAAGGCTTTGCCATTAGAAATTTAATATTCTGCAAAACAATTTTTTAACTTTCCAATTAAATTTCCAAAAAAATTTAGAAAAAAAAGAATCTAAACCCCACAGTAAGAAGGCCTCAAAGTGGAGAAGTGGAGCATTTACGGCAGGCCTATTTGATCACTGCTGGTTCACAGGAAGCGTGTCCAATCAACGCTGATGTTAGGCAAATGAGGGGCAAGGGAGCTTATTTTGGGCACTAGTTTGGATGTGCCCCTCATGGAAAACTCTATCCAGAGGTTATGATGTGTGTTTATATGGAAGAAGATGAGGGCCATGTGGGAGTGTTTTGGTTTTAATTGTGGTCATTTGTGTGGTAGTTGGAAGAGATGACTGGGTCCACCTGGGCTTGAACTCTGGTGTGATTCCCCTTAGAGAATGAGATTTGGAACTGACTTCAGAGAAGTATTGCCATGAATGTTGTTGGGATTTCAGGAGGCCATGCATGAGAGTCGCCCTTGGAAACTGAGATCTTGGCCCAGAGAGGCTTTCCAGAGAGCACAGGGAATCTCAGCTAGGATATCACAGGTTTTATTCTGAAAGACCTGGCAGCCATCGTTGAGAGTCAAAACACACATGGACCTCACATTGGAGACCTCAATGGGCCTGGCTTCATGTGACAATTTGGCCATTCTTTCCGAAGCCTTGCCTGTGAGAGATCTCCAGATCCTTCATTAAAATGAGCTTCCTCAACATTTAATGGATCCTGAATGAATTGAAACCCACAGTACCAACAACTTCATCTGTGAAAAATAGTTAGATAAATACCATGAATTTTTAGAAATTCTCATGACCAGGTGGCACTGGAGAACCTTTGGATGTCCTGTTGCTGATCATGAGTATACCAGACAGTGCCTTGATTGACTAGGTATCATGAAAATGGTGTAGAACAGAGATGCCAGTAAGTTGGAGCCTGATGTGTAGTGGGCCTAGAGCAGTGGTGTGCAGGTGTGTGATAAAACATCTGTGGTGGGGCCTGTGGATCTGCCATTGACTTTCAAATGCCTTGACACAGACACGGTGCAGCCAGCAGACCCTTCTATATAAAGGCATCTTGTTATATGGAGATTTTTCACGGCAATGTTTAGAATCAGGTTGCTATGATCAAGGGGCAAGCTATGTGGGATAGAAGCCTAGTTGGTGCATTCTCATGCAGACACTGACCCACCACACGTGACAGAACTCCCTCCAGCACTGTGTCCCACTTGAACTCCTTGTATTTCGTGAAGCAAATACCAAACTCCCAGTGCAGCAGCAAGAAACACAATGAAAAGTCGAGGATGACCAAATGGCTTCACAGTCCACATGGGGTGACACTTAGCCCCCGTGGCCACAATTTAGCTACAAAGAGAGAATTTAGCACTGCTGCCTCATGTTCATTGGAAAATAAGAAACCATGTCCTCCTGGTCACATGGATGCAGACCTAGCTTTGATGGTCTCACTACATCGGAAGTTAAAGCTCCTGAAAACAACATATATTTCAAGTGCCCAAGCTCAGAGGCAATTTCTCAAGAAGTGTTTAGGCCAGCAGATCTCCATGTTTGTGGAGTGTTTACCATGTCACTTACTTTTGCAAACTGCTCTATCAACTCCAAGGTTGTGAACTCCTGAGCATTTTCCATTCTAAATATATATTCACAGATTTTCTAACTCTTCTCCTCTAATTCTGACTTACTTGGGGCAAAAGGAATGTCAAGTCATTGTTCTGGATGAGAGAGGGAAGATTGTTTTGTAGCACATATTTGCATACACATTGGATTCATTTTCCAATTTTCTGTTTGAAATACTGAATCCCTGACACTAACCCATACCCTACTAAACTCTGACTACTAATCCTAATATAATGGAGAAAAATAACCCAAACAGAATAGAAATACAAGCATTTCAGAAGAAGCATGGTGTATAGTTGGAATTACCTTTTGCATGATATGAGGTAGGAGTTATAAATCTAGTCAATTATTTGTTGAAATAATTTTCCATGTGTTTTTAAAGTTAAGAAAAATGTGAATTCCTGTCTCCCTTTCTCTGTAGCCTATTAAGCAAATGTATTTTTATATGCACAAATAGAATCCTACCTGGTTTCACATATACATTCTTGTGAGGTGGCTGACTTGGCAGATACAAATTGTGAGAAGAGATCACTCCTCCTAAACGCTGTTTTAACTGAAAATTCAACCCATGGGTGAGCTTCCTAGATGAACAACACTATACACATATTCATGTTCAGTAAAATGAATATTTTGGGATATGCGGATGAGTTATTTTTCATGATGAATTTCAATTGGCATATATATTGCTACATTATAATGTGTGTGTTTGTGTGTCTATATATACATCATATATATATATATATATATATATATATATATATATATATATATATTCTCCAGATTTACCAAAATATGAAATATATGTGTCTTCTTATACACCGCCTGAATTCATTCATATTCATATATGTGGATTTATAATCAACTTTTAAAAAGTTTATTCTCAGAAATATACATCCACTGAAATAAATATTTGTTTCCTAGTACTGAAAACTAACTTCAGGGAAGGGTGCTTACAAATCCTAATATTTCTACAGTAACTGACCAAGTTTAACATCAATGCAAGTAGATTCCTATTGGATATGATGTGTTTATTAAAGTTCATTTTAATCAAACCTGGTACGTTATTATTTCTTCAGTTTATAGACATCATAAATTATATCCTTTCATTCACAAGTTCACAAATTTATAAACATTTGGTTCACTTTCAATCACTTCCTCCTTCAGAACACTTATATTTCTCCATGTTTCTTGACTGGTCTTTTCACTAGACTTCTATCTAAAGACATTATTTTGGATTCCATAATCATTTTTGAAGCAAAACTCACACACTATTTATGATAAACGGTAACCCTAATATAACCATTAGATATATAAGTGGTTGGAATGAATGTATGTATATCAATAAATGATTTCCTCTATTTTTTCAGATATCAATACAATCCATTATTTAAATTTGGAACCAGTCATATAATTTATTCACAGTATGGTCTATTAATGCATCATCTCTATATTCATCAACACAGGGTAAGCCGATTAGTATCCCCAGTACTAATTTATATCTTTTCAAAATATTTCCCCCAGAAATGGTGGAAGAAATACTCATGTCACCTGATCTTCATATACATATTATCACAGTAATATTCTGGACACAAAATTCGAAGGTCACCCTTATGATTTTACCAAAGCCTCAATGGAATGTGAACATGGATTACTAAATATATCCATGTCCAGGTTGCCTAATGCTCTCAAATGTCAATCTTATTGGTGACTACAAATTGGTTTCTTCTTAAGATTATGTATTCAACCTCAACCCTGTTGAAAACGTCTAATCCTATCACTTTATACTTTGCCTGATTTCCTAATGTCTCTATTGATGTCTGCTTTCCTACATATTTTCCCCAGTTCATCATTGTGCCTGACTCTTCACATATGGTGTCATTTATATTCACTCTCTAACCAAAACCCTATTGCTAAAGAACATTTGGTCCAAATCCTAGACTCACTCTTCCTTTTAAACCTACTGACTATCTTCCTAATCCTACACACAATCCCTTTTTGACTGGATGATCTCTTCTACATTTAATCATCTGAGGTACAGGGTCTTATGCCATTGTATATCAATTTAACTGAGACCTCGGTGAAAAACATAACTCAAGCTAAGGATCCCAATCAAGGGTCCAAATCCTTCTGGGCTTCAAATATTACCTAGATTTCTGTTTTCATACTTATGTTCTACCTCTATATTCTTATAAATATCGCTGGTTCCCAATACCATTATTCATCCAGCAGAATGATTTCCAACCCAAATCGAACATGCTATTAATCCTAACCATACAATGTTCTCTCAATCTCACTTTACAGAAGAGCAGGGACAAAGTTGGTATTACAATACAGGAAGTTAGGAGATCTTCCAACTGCTGAGTACCTCAAAATCTATGCAGAAATGATCCCTGGAGAAGATGCAGGCAGCTATGAAGGACCTGAGAGAACAAAAGTCATATTCCATGGCAAAAAACATGGTCAGGATGAAAAGATGTGTCTGAGTCAGCCTCTCTATTCTTAATGTAGGGAAGATGGACCAAACCAGGCCTGTGTGGAGAGCTGTTCCCAGGTGACTATGGTTTCTATACCATTCTAACATGAGAAAGTATCACAGGAAGTAGGGCAGCCTCCATGTCAGGAGACAATAGGAAGAAACAGTTAGGACAAAGTGGTGGCCAAGACAGTGACCTCATTCATTTTCTGAAGGTAGTGACCTCACCTCACTTCCTTGGTGATGGAGCTCTCTGAATTTTGTGATCCAGGAAGCAAGGCACCCTGAGCCAGTCCCAGTCCCAGTCGCAGTGGGCTCATTTCTTTGGATTTTCCATTAACAGAGTCAGTCTTTCTTGGTACCTACTGATGTAAGGGTTGCCAAATACTAAGAAAGCTCTGAAGAGGGGTCTTTCCTGAGAGGATAGGAATTGGCTCACCACTGCGTCCTTACAACTTCACAGATTTGACCAAGGAGACCAGATCTGAGACAGAAAGGCCATTTCTGGGGAACATTGTATGTCCTACCAGTCAGAGGACATTCCAGATAGTCACAGACCTACTTGGAAGAAGGAGGTGCATTAGTGGGTGTTGGTTTGTGTTTGTGGTTTTTTCACATGATCTGAGAATAGGTAAAAAAGGAGGTTTGTTTTGTTTGGAGTGGACTGTTTCTAGTAAGTCATTTGACAAGGAGACTGTTTCTGTGTCTGTGTATCCCATTGTGTTTTTCTTTGTAGATATTAGAAAAGAAAATAACTCTTTGGGTGTGTCCTGTCTAGTAGAAAACTTCCCAGTATGCATCCTTCCCAATTAATGAATGGACTGAGGCTTGCCTTATCCATGGGCAACACCTGCTATCTACCTAAGTTCTCATTTTTTTCCTGAATTCTGGCCACTCTCAAGATTAGTATCATGTATTTTTGTACAAGATACGTACCACCTCCAAGCTCTGTGACATGGCCATGTACTGGATAGCTGAAGAGAATGGCGAGCATCTCAGAAAACTCACATATCAGAGTAACCAGGAAAGTCTCCTAGGAGAAACCCTGCTTGGGGGCTTTTCATTACCTATTGTTCTGTTGCTCTGAATGTCAGAAAGGTCTTTGCCTCAGGCCAAACCTTAGTGAAGCCTGAAGAAAAGAGTTTTCAAATGGAAATGAATGGGAATCACCTGTGGCTTTTTACTTTATTGCTTTGGAAAAAGATTTGTCTGAATCAGCCTCTTGGCCCTGTGTGAGCCTGTGGTTTAGATTTTCAGCACCTGATGGGTCTAGAGAAAGATCCCATGTGGGCATTCAAAACCAAAATGGAAAAAAGATCAGTCATTTTGGATGAAGCCTCTCGCCTTCCTCTGTAATATTTCTGACCTCCATCAAGTGAGAATAGGGATCATTTGTGTCAAATGAGTTCTTCAAAGCCCTGCAGAGGCTGGACAATAGGTGCTTGCGTTTTCTCATGACTCCAATTCACACAAAGAATCTATACCACACAGTCAGTAGGCCTCAAATTTGAGAAGTGGAGCAGTATTAACAGTCCTATATGATCACTTCTGTTTCACAGGAATGTTGTCCAGGCCACCCTGACTTTAGGCAAATGAGGGGCAAGGGAGATTATTTTTGACACTGTCTTGGGCTGTGCCCCTCATGGAAACCTCCAGCTAGAGTTTATGATTAGTGTCTATATAAAAGAAGAAGAGGGCCCTGTGGGAGTGTTTTGGTTTTAATTGTCATCATTTGTGTGACAATTGGAAAAGATGCCTGGGTCCACCTGGGCTTGAACTCTGTTGTGATTCCCCTTAGAGACTGAGTTGTGGAACTGAACTCAGAGAAGTATTGGCATGAATTGTGTTGGGATTTTTGGAGGCCACGCATGAGATTCGCCATTGGAAACTGAGATCTAGGCCCAGGGTGACTTTCCACAGAGCACTGGGAATCTCAGCCAGGATATCACACGATTTTATTTTGAAAGATTGTCAGCCATAGTTGAGAGTCAAAACACACATGGAATTCACATTGTAGACCTCAATGGGCCTGGCTTCATGTGACCTTTTGCCCACTCTTTGGGAAGCCTTGCCTGTGAAAGTTCTCCAGAGCATTCATTAAAATGAGATTCCTCACCTTTTAATGGTTCCTGTATAAATTAAATCCCACAGTGCCTCCAACTTCATTATTGAAAAATATCTAGATAAATACCATGAATTTTTTGAAATTACTATGACCAGGTTGCACTGGAGAACCTCTGAATGTCCTGTTCCTGATCATGATTGTACCAGACAGTGCCTTGATTGACTGGGTTTCATGAAAAAAGTGTAGAACATAGATGCCAGAAAGTTGGAGCCTGCAGACTAGTGGGCCTAGAGCAGAGGAGTGTAGGTGTGTGAAAAAAACATTTGTGGTGGGGCCACGTGGATCTGCCATTGGCTTAGAAAGACTTGTGACTGACATGGTACAGCCAGCAGACCCTTCTATGTAAGGGCATCTTGTTATATGGAGAGGATTCCTGCCAAAGGTCAGAATCAAGTTGCTATTGTCAAGTTGAAAAGCTATGTGGGATTGAAGCCTCACTGGTGCATTTTACTAACCCACCACACGTGAGAGTACATCCTCCAGCACTGTGTCCCAGTAGAACTCCTTGTATTTCGTGAAGCCAATACCAAACTCACAGTGCAGCAGTAAAAAACACCACGAAAGTGGATAATGACCAAATGTTTCTACAGACAACACAGTTAGATACTTAGACCCCAGTGGCCAAAGTTTACCTACAAAGAGAGAATTCCGCACTGCTGCCTCATGTTCACTAGAAAACAAAAAACCATGTCATCCAGGTCACATAGATGGAGACCCAGAATTGATGGTCTCACTACAAAGGAAGCTCAAACTCCTGACAACAATATATATTTTAACTGCCCGACCTCAGAGGCAGTTTCTCAAAAAGTCATTAGGCCAGCAGAGCTCCATGTTTGTGGAGTGTTTACCCTCTCCCTTTTTGTAACCCGTTCTACCTCCTACAAGTTTGTGAACTCCTGAGCATTTTTCTTTCCACTTATGTATTCACAGATTTTCTAACTTTTCTCCACTAATTGTGTCTTATTTGGGGCGAAGGTAATGTCAAAGCATTGTTCTGGATGAGAGTGGGAAGATTTTTGTGTAGCACATATTTGCATACACATTAGATTCATTTTCATATTTTCCATTTGAAATACTGAATCCCTGTCACTAACCCATACCCTACTAGACTCTGACTACTAATCCAAATATGATGGAGAAAAAGAAACTTAACAGAATAGAAATACAGGCCTTTCATAGGAGGCATGGTGTATACTTGGACTTGCCTTCGGCTTTATCAACGGTATGTGTTATAAATATAGTCAACTTTTCATTGTAATACTTCTCCATGAGTTTTTAAAATTAACACATATGTAAATTTCTGTCTCCCTTTCTCTGTAGCCTATTCATCACATGTATTTTTTACTGCATCTTTAGAATTCTACCTGGTATCACATGTACATTCTTGTGAGCTCGCTTATTTTGGAAGATACAAATTTTGAGAAGAGATCACTCCCTCTAAATACTGATGGAACTGGAAATTCAACATATGGGTGAATTTCCTAGATGAACAATATTATGCATAAATAAATGTTCAGTAAAATGAATATTTTTGGATACGTGGATGATATCTATTTTATTATGATTTTCGAATGGCATATATATTGCTACATTTTAATGTCTGTGTATGTGAGTATCTATCTATCTATCTATCTATCTATCTATATAGATATAGATATCTACTCTTTAGATTTTCCAAAATATGAAATATATGTGTCTTATTATACACTTTCTAAATTTACTCATGTGTGTTTATGTGTATTTATAATCAAATTTTCACAAAATAATTCTTAGAAATATTCATCCACCTTAAATACATATTTATCTCCTAGTACTGAAAACTAAATTCAGTGAATGGTGCATACAAATCGTAATATTTCCACAGTGACTGACCCAGTTTCACATCAATGCAAGTAGACACCTATGGGACCATGATGTGTATTTTGAAGTTCATTTTTATTCAACACTGATACATTACTATTTCTGCAGTTTATGGACATAATAGGATATATTCTTTCATCCACAATTTCACAAATTTATAGGCATTTAGTTCACTTTCAATCACTTCCTACTTCAGAACACATGTATTCCTCCATGTTTCTTGACTGTTCTTTTCATGAGATTCTTTGCAAACACATTATTTTTGATTTCCATAATCATTTTTGAAGCAAAACTCAGACACTCTTCATGATAAACCATAATGCTAATATTACCATTAGATGTATAACTGGTTAGAATGAATTTATGTATATCAATATAAGATTTCCTATATATTTTCAGATATCAATTCAATCCATTATTTAAAGTTTGAACCAGTTATATTATTTATTCACAGTATGGTCTATTAAGGCATCATCTCTATATTCATAGACCGATGGTATACCTATTTGTATCCCAAATACTAATTTATAAGTCTTTAAAATATTGCTTTAAGAATATTGGAAGAAATACTCTAGTCACCTGATATACATATACATTTCATCACAGTAATATTCCTGACACAAAATGCAACGGACACACTTATGATTGTACCAAAGCCTATATTGAAAGTGAGCATGTATTACTAACAACATCCATGTCCTGATTAACTAATGATCTCAAATATCATTCCTATTGGTGAGTACATATTTGTTTCTTCCTAAGATTAAATATTGAAACTGAACCCTGTTAAAAATGTCTCATCCTATCACTCACTTTGTACTTTGCCTGATTTCCTAATGTCTCTATTGATATCTGATTTCCTACACATTTTCCCCAGTTCATCACTGTGACTGACTCTTGAAATATGCTGACATTTACATTCACTCTCTAACAAAACCCCTATATCTAAAGAACTTTTGGTCCAACTCCTAGACTCACTGAAATGGGTTCTTCAAAGCCCTGCAGAGGGTAGCCCATAGGTGCTTGGGTTTTCTCATGACCCCAATTCACATAAAGAATCTATGCCCCACAGAGAGTAGGCCTCAAATTGGAGAAGTAGAGCAGTATTAATGGCAGGCCTATTTGATCACACCTGATTCACAGGAAGGGTTTCCAGGCCACCCTGAATTTAGGCAAATAAGGGGCAAATGAGCTTATTTTGGACACTGTCTTAGGCTGCGCCCCTCATGGAAACCTCCAGCAAGAGGTTATGATGAGAGTTTATATTGAAGAAGATGAGGGCCATGTGGGAGTGTTTTGATTTAATTGTGGTCATTTGTGTGGTAGTTGGAAGAGATGACTGGGTCCACATGGGCTTGAACTCTGGAGTGATTCCCCTTAGAGACTGAGTTCTGGAAATGAACTCAGAGAAGTATTGAAATGAATTGTGTTGGGATTTTAGGAGGCCACACATGAGAGTTGCCCTTGGAGACTGAGATCTAGGCCCAGGATAGCTTTCCAAAGAGCACTGGGAATCTCAGCCAGGATATCACATGACTTTATTCAGAAAGACGTGGCAGCCATTGTTGAGAGTCAAAACACACATGGACCTCAATTGTAGACCTCAATGGGCCTGGCTTAATGTGACCTTTTGGCCACTCTTTGGGAAGCCTTGCCTCTGAGAGTTCTCCTGAGCTTTAATTGAAATAATCTTCCTCACCATTTCATGGTTCCTGAATAAATTGAAAGCCACAGTGCCTCCAACTTCATCCTTGAAAATTGGCTATAAAAATACCATGAATTTTTTAAATTCCCATGAACAGGTGGCACTGGAGAACCTTTGGATATCTGTTGCTGATCACGAGTGTACCAGACATTGCATTGATTGACTGGGTTTCATGAAAATGGTGAGAACAGAGATGCCAGAAAGTTGGAGCCTGCTGACTAGTGGGCCCAGAGCAGTGGTGGGCAGGTGTATGATAAAACATCTGTCGTGGGGACACGTGGTTCTGCCATTGGTTTCCGAATGACTTGTGACTGACATGGTGCAGCCAGCATAACCTTACAAGTAAAGGGACCTTGTTATATGGAGAGGTTTCAGGGCAATGTTCAGAATCAGGTTGCTATGGACATGGGTGCAAGCTTTTTGGGATAGAAGCCTGGTTGGTGCATTCTCCTGCAGACCCTCATCCACTACACGTGAGAGTACTCCCTCTAGCACTGTGTCCCAGTTTTTCTCCTTGTATTACGTGAAGCCAATACCAAACTCCCAGTGCAGCAGTAAGAAACACCACGAAAAGTGGAGTATAACCAAATGGCTTCACAGATCACATGGTTAGACACTTAGACCCCAGTGTCCTCAGTTTACTAACAAAGGGAAAATTCAGAACTTCTGCCTCATGTTCAATAGCATATAAGGAACCATGTCATCCAGGTCACATAGATGCCGACCCAGGTTTGATGGTCTCAATACAAAGGAAGCTAAAGCTCCTGACAACAACAAATTTTTCAAGGGCCCAAACTCAGAGGCAGTTTCTCAACAACTCATTAGGCCACCAGAGTTCCATGTTTGTGGAGTGTTTACCCTGTACCTTACTTTTGGAAATTCCACTACCACCTCCAAGGTTGTGAACTCCTGAGCATTTTCTTTTCCAGATATATATTCACAGACTTTCAAACTCTTCTCCACTAATTGTGTATTACTTGTGGCGAAGGAAATATCAAGGCATTGTTTTGGAGGACAGTGGGAAGATTTTTGTCTAGCAAATATTTGCATACACATTAGATTCATTTTCCTATTTTCCATTAGAAATACTGAATCCCTGTCACTAACCCATACCCTACTAGACTCTGACTACTAATCTTAATATGATGTAGAAAAAGAAACCTAACAGAATAGAAATACAGGCCGTTCATAGGAGGCATGGTGTATACTAGGACTTGCCTTCTGCTTTATCAAGTGAATGTGTTATAAATCTAGTCAACTTTTCATTGTAATACTTCTCCATGAGTTTTTAAAGTTAACACATATGTACATTTCTGTCTCCCTTTCTCTGTACCCTATTCATCTCATGAAATTTATTATGCATATTTAGTATCCTACCTGGTATCACACGTACATTCTTGTGAGCTTGCTGTTTTAGGAAGATACAAATTGTGAGAAGAGATCACTCCCCCTAAATACTGATGGAACTGAAAATTCAACATATTGGTGAATTTCCTAGATGAACAGCATTATACATAAATCCATGCTCAGTAAAAAGAATAGTTTTGGATATGAGGATGATATATATTTCATGATGAATTTTGATTGGCATACATATTACTACATTTTAATGTCTGTGTTTGTATCTTTATATATATATATTTTTTTTTCCTCCAGATTATTCAAAATATGAAATATATGTGTCTTATTTTACACTCACTAATTTAACTCATGTTCCTATATGTGGATTTATAATCAAATTTTCACAAAATTATTCTCAGAAATATTCATCCACATGAAATACATATTTATTTCCCAGTACTGAAAACTAACTTCGGTGAAAGGTGCTTACAAATCCTAATATTTGTACAGTAACTGACCCAGTTTAACATCAATGCAAGTAAAATCCTATGGGACATGATGTGTATTTTGAAGTTCATTTTTATTCAACACTGGTACATTACTATTTCTTCAGTTTATGGACATTATAAGATAATACTTTTCATCCACAAGTTAACAAATCTGTACGCATTTGGTTCACTTGCAATTACTTCCTGCTTCAGAATATATGTATTCCTCCATGTTTCTTGACTGTACTTTTCATGAGATTATTTCCAAACACATTATTTTCGATTTCCATAATCATTTTTGAAGCAAAACTCCCACACTCTTCATGATAAACCATAATGCTAAAATTACCATTAGATGTATAACTGGTTAGAATGAACTTATGTATATCAATATAAGATTTCCTATATATTTTCAGATATCAATTCAATCCATTATTTAAAGTTTGATCAAGTTATATTATTTATTTACAGTATGGTCTATTAAGGCATCATCTTTATAATCATAGGCACAGGGTACATGTACTTGTGTCCCCAATACTAATTTATAAGTCTTAAAATGTTGCTTTCAGAAATGTTTGAAGAAATACTGTAGTCACCTGATATACATTTACATTTCATCACAGTAATATTCCTGACAAAAAATGCAACGGACACCCTTATGATTGTACCAAAGCCTAAATTTAATGTGAGCATGTATTACTAACAACATCCATGTCCTGATTAACTAATGATCTCAAATATCATTCCTATTGGTGACTACATATTTGTTTCTTCCTAAGATTATATATTCAAACTCAACCCTGTTAAAAACGTCTTATCCTATTACTCACTTTGTACTTTCCCTGATTTCCTAATGTCTCTATTGATATCTGCTTTCCTACACATTTTCCCCAGTTCATCACTGTGACTGACTCTTCACATATGCTGACATTTGCATTCACTCTTTAACCAAAACCCTATATATAAATAACTTTTGGAACTATCCCTTTTTGTCTGGAGGATCTCTTCCTCATTCATTCATCCAAGGTACAAGGTCCTATGCCATTGTATAACGATTTATTTGAGACAACTTTGCGGAAATAATTCAAAGCTAAGTATCCCAATCAAGGGCCCAGTGTTCATCTGGGTTTCAAATCTTTCCTAGATTTCTGTATTCATACTTATATTACACCTATATATGCTTGTAAATATCGGAGGTCCCCAATACCATTATTCATCTCGCAGAATGATTCCTAACCCAAATTGAACATGTTATTAACCCTAACCATGCACTGTTCCCTCAATTTAACTTTACAAAGACCAGGGACAGAGTTGGTGTTATAATACAGGTAGGTAGGGGATCTTCCACCTGTTGAGAACCCCAAGTTCCATGCAGAAATAAACCCTGAAGAAGATGTAGGCAGCTATGAAGGACCTGAGAGAGCAACAGTAATCTTCCTTGGTAAAATACCTGGTCAGGATGAAGCGATGTGTCTGAATAAGCCTCTCTTTTCTTAAAGTAGAGAAGATGGACCAAACCAGGTCTGTGTGGAGAGCTGTTAACATGTGCCTATGGTTGATATACCATTCTATCTTGTGAATGTGACACAGGAAGTAGGGGAAGCCTCTCTCTCGTGGGACACTTGGAAGCAAATGTTAGGATAAAGTGGTTACCAAGGTAGTGACCTCATTCAGTTCCTGAAGGAAGTGACCTACCTCACTTCCTTGGTGATGGAACTCTCTGAACTTGGGATCCAGGAAGCCAGGCACTCAGAGCCAGTCCCAGTCCCAGTCCCAGTGGGTTCACTTGTTTGGATTTACCAAGGACAGAGTCAGTCTTTTTGGTACATACTGATGTGTGGATGGCTAAATGCCAGGAAAGCTCTGAAGAGGGGCCTTTCCTGAGAAAGCAGGTAGTGACTCACTGATTGATGCTGAAAACTTTACAGAGTTGGTAAAGGAGACCTGATCTGAGACAGGACAGTCCATTTCGAGGGAGCAGAGTAAGGCCCATCAGTCTGAGGACACTCTGGATAGTCACAGACCTACTTGGGGGAAGGAGGTGCCTTTGTGGGTGTGGGTGTGAAATTGTGTTTTTTTTATCATGTTCTGAGAATAGGTAGGAAAGGCAGTATGTTTGGTTTGGAGTGGACTGTTTTTAGTAAGTCATTTGACTTGGCGAGTGTTTCTATGTTTGTGTATCCCACTTTTTCCGTGGTTTTAGATATTAGAAAAGTGATTGCATCATTGGATGTGTCCTGTCTAGTAGAAAGCATCTCAGCACACATCCTTCCCAATTTATGAATGGACTGTGGCTTGCCTTATATGGACAACACCTACTTCTTTCCTTAGTTCCTGTTTTCTTCCTAAATTCTGGCCACTCTCCAGAATAGGCTCATGTTTTTTTGTCCAAGATATGGACCTCCGTCGAGTTCTGTGACATGGCCATGTACTGGATAGATGAAGGGAATTGGGAGCATCTCTGAAAACTCGGATATCAGTGTGACCAGTAAAGTCTCAGTAGAGAAACCCTGCTTTGTGCCTTTTGCTTACCTACTGTTCTGTTGACCTGAATGTCAGGAAGGTCTTTTCCTCAGGCCACCAGTTTGTGAAGCCTGAAGAAAAGTACTTTCAATTGGAAATGAATGAGCATCACCTGTGGCTCTTTGCTTAATTGCTTTGGAAAGGGATGTGTCTGAATCATCCTTTCGGCTCTGAGAGAGGCTGTGGCTTTGATTTTCAGCACCTGATGGATCTAAAGAAAGATCCCATGTGTGCATCCAAAACCAAAATGGCAAAAAGATCAGTCATTGTGGATGAAGTCTCTTGCTTCCTCTGTTAGGTTCCTGACCTCCATCAAGTAAGTATAGGGATCGTTTGAAACAAATGAGTTCTTCAAAGCCCTGCCGCAGTGCTTGGGTTCTCACATGACTCCAAATAACATAAAGAATCTATACCTCACAGTCAGTAGGCTTCAAAATGAAGAAACAGAGCAGTATTACTGGCAGGCCTATTTGATCAATCCTGGTTTACAGGAAGGGTGTCCAGGAAACCCTGACTTTAGGAAAATGAGGGGCAAGGGAACTTATTTTGGACACTGTCTTGGGCTGCGCCCCTTATGGAAACCTCCAGCCAGAGGTTATGATGAATGTCTACATGAAGAATATGAGGGCCATGTGGGAGTATTTTGGTTTTAATTGAACATATTGTTAACTCTAACCATACACTGTTCCCTCAATCTAAGTATTCAGAAATGCAGGGACAGATTTGGTCTTACAATACAGGAATGCAGGGGATCTTCCACCTGCTGAAAACTTCAAAGTTCCATGCAGAAATGATCCCTGGAGAAGATGTAGGCAGCTATGAAGGACCTGAGAGAGCAAAAGGCATCTTCCATGGCAAACAGCCTGGTCAGGATGAAGGGTTGTGTCTGAATCAGATTCTCTCTTCTTAATGTAGAGGAGAGGCCTGTGTGGAGAGCTGTTCCCAGGTGACTATTGTTTCTTTACCATTCTAACTTGTGAAAGTGTCACAGGAAGTAGGGACATCCTCCATGTTATGAGACCTTAGGAAGCAAATGTTAGGACAAATTTGTTGCCAAGGCAGTGACCTCATTCAGTTACTAAAGGAAGTGACCTCACCTCACATCCTTGTTGATGGAACTCTCCAAATTTGGGTTCCAGGAAGCTAGGCACCCAGGCCCAGTCCCAGCACCAGTTCCAGTGTTCTCACTTGTTTGGATTTTCCAAGGACAGAGTCAGTCTTTTGTGGTACCTACTTATGTGAGAATGGCCAAATTCCAGAAAAATTCTGAAGAGGGGCCCTTCCGGAGAAAACAGGTAGAGGCTCACTGCTGGCTCCTGACAACTTCACAGAGTTGACCAAGGAGTCCAGATCTGAGACAGGACAGACCATTTCTGAAGAACATAGTATGGCCCTCCAGTCAGAGGACACTCTGGATAGTTCCAGACCCACTTGGGGGAAGGAGGTGCCTTTGTGGTTGTGGGTGTGGGTTTGTGGTTTTTTCTTTTGTTCTGAGAATAGTTAGGAAAGGGGGTGTGTTTGGTTTGGAGTGGACTGGTTCTAGTTAGTCCTTTGACAAGGCGAGTGTTTTTAGGTCTGTGTATCCCACTGTTTTCGTGGTTGTAGACATTAGAAAAGATAATGCCTCAATGGGTGTATCCTCTCAAGGAGAAAACTTCCCAGCATTCATCCGGCACAATTTATGAATGGAGTGTGGCTTGCCTTATCAATGGGCAACACCAACTATCTTCCTACGTTCCTGTTTTCTTCCTGAATTCTGGCCACTCTCCAGAATAGGCTCATGATTTTGTGTCAAATATATGTACCACTTCCAAGCTCTGTGACATGGCCATGTACTGGTAGCTGAAGGGAATGGCAAGCATCTCAGAAAACTCAGATATCAGTGTAGCCAGTAAAGTCTCAGTGGAGAAACCCTGCTTTGGGCCTTTTGATTACCTATTGTTATGTTGCCCTGAATATCAGGAAAGTCTTTGTCTCAGGCCACCCCTTTGTGAAGCCTGAAGAAAACAGTTTTCACATGGAAATGAATGGGCATTACCTTTGAGTTTACAATAAAACCTTCACAGATTTGGCTCTCATTAAGTTAAAAATACTTTTAGATTGTATCTCAGTGTAAAAAGTAACATGGAACTGTACATATCTTATTGATAACAAGTCCAATTATAGAACACAAATGATATACATAAATCTCCAACATATTTTTCTTTTAAGCCTAGAATTACCATACAACCTTAGAACACCAGCTTGATACAATGGTCTTTGCAAGCTTCTACCTTACAGACTTGTATACCTGGAAGATATGAACACATTAACACCACAATTACATTGATGTTTTTGTATTAAACAAGTTTAGATTTTAAAGAAATAACATGGCACAATTTTATAAAAACAGTACTTGTTTTACCAGCTGTTTAATTTTTTAAGATTACTTGCTCAAAACTTACACATATAACCAAGTTACACACACCTTTTTTTATTATTTACTTAAACCCTTTTAATTACTTAATCATATAGACTCTCTTATCCAGAAACACGTTTTTCCTCTATTATATCTATATCTAGAACCTTTTAGTTTCTCTTTTCCATCTACTAACCTCTTTCTGTTCACATTTCAATACAATGCTTTTCAATTTCTGAATTTAAGCAGATTATTTTATAGACATCTACATTTTATTAGGGCCTTTTTGAAAACCTAGAAAACTTATAGGCCTAATTTTAAAGACATCTTTATTTTTATCTGTTTACCCAATTTGAATTAAAACATATGAATCACGTGAATCAAAGACATTTGGATACATTTTTAAATTTTTCATGAGCGCTCCTCATCTGTCAATTGTCATATCCCTGCATGATATATGGACATACACACATACAGACATACCAACATACAACACGTAACACAAATGTAACACATAACACAATAGTAAAGGCCTTGTAGCTTTTTTCAGGTGAAATCTCCATTGCAATGCTGAAAACTCCAGAGTCGATCAAAAATAGAACTGATCAGAAAACATTAACCCATCAGCAGAATCAAGATCATGAGCTCAAAAAAAAAATTACAGAATCTAAGAAAAGCAAGAGTCCTAAAAATGATGACTGGCCAGTAATTAGTAAATACCATATTATATACTTTTTTGGTTAGGTCTAGTTTGAGTTCAGGTAAAAAGACACATTTACTCTTTTTATCTGTGTCCTGCTGAGTGCTGCAGGCTTCTTTTATTTGCATATCAAAGTAAGTCCTGGCTGAGGTCTGGAAAACTGGAAAGACTGGAATTCTGAGAAGAAACCTCACGCCTAAGGCATTTATCTATAAGTCATAATTTCCAGGTTTGGATGTTGAAAATTTTGATGCAAGTTTAAGATGTAATTCTCAAAATTTTATTTCTTTAGATTTTTCTACACTAGAAAAACTTGCTCACACAAAACTGAAAATAGGATCATTTTTTGATAATATTAATGCCACCATCAGAAGAAGTTTCTATAGGATCATTAAGCCCCTTTCTTTCTTATGAAGTTTCTAATAGTATTAAGTTAAATTAAATTGGCTGAAAAATTTTTAAAAAGAACCACATGCTACCATGTGTATCCAAAATTAAGCTTTAAAAATTTCCAAGACTGTTGCTAATTAATGTCATTTCAATAAGCCAGACCAACGTTTTAATTTAGTACCATTTTTTAAAATCTTACACACTGATGGGAATAGATACCATATCATAATTTATTATCTCTTCCCAAGTTAATGCACTGATATATCTAGTGAAATTTTTTCAGGCTGTCTAGTTCAAAATTAAAACTCTTTATTTTTTTTTACCCTAAGTATTTAAGTTTCCTAGCATGAACTACCTGAAATCAAACTAAACAATTGTTTAAACCCAACTTTTAACTGTAAGATAGTGCAATGCTTTAGAAACCCATTTAGATACCAGATGGTTAAAATAAAAAAATCATTTCTAGATACACATTCACCCTAGATCATCCCCAAGAAACAATCTATAATATCAACATATTAATGCATTCATTGTCCCTTTTGTTAAGTAAACAGAGGTGGAGAAATCCTTAAAGTGCACATAAGGAATAAGGGAGTTCCCCACAGCAAAATGGATCTGTCAGCTGCTGGGAGTCACTTAGCCTCACCATTTACTTACAGGATTAGTTCCTCTGGTTTGCTTTGACCCCAGGCACCAGGCATATTCTATGTCTCCCAACTTTGCAGTAGTCACCTCCCAAAAATTTCATTCTCTGCTTCAGTTGTTTTGAGTGCTAGGCTTCCCCAAGAGGGCAGAGTGGGGTTTATTTAAAGTCCCCTCTGGGGTGTCAAAATTTATGACTGAAGGCTTGGTTCCCATCCCAAAGCCAATTAATGCCAATTTAATAATGAGGACAGGGTTTTGAGAAAAGTTTAAGCGAGATATCAAAATTCTTAGACCCCAGACATTTCCCTCTGCAGTGGGCATGCTCAATCCAACTACGGGAAGAAAAGAAATCACTGCTTCCGTAATCTTGCTTAACAAAGGGGAGTAAAGTTTATCAAAGTTCTTTAAAGCACAGCTAAGAGAGGTGAAAAGGTGAGAACAGAAAAACTGGCGGTTCTATTGACTTTTGGTCCCTCACAGGAGAAGCATTAGTTTAAAATTTAGCTAAAGTAACTTCCACATATGTAATGCAGGTTGGAACTCGGGACTCTGCATCGGACCAAACAATGCCATCACATTTAACAGAAACACAGATAAAATGACACACAAAGACCATCATGCAGCTCCCGTTTGTTCACAACCCCAAGATCTACAATCTTGTGACTCAGGGAGAATGGAGGGAAGAGGGGGAGGAGTAGAAGGTTTGAGTGATAGGATCCTGGGTGAAGGGGTCGGATTGGAGGCAGGGACCAGGAATGGTTTCAAGGACAGAGGCATGGAATGGCTTTGTCCCATAATGAGAGTTTCTCAAACAGAGACAAGGACAATACAAACGTGACACAAACGTGTACACACAGTTAACATTTAACACGAGTTCAGAAGTAAAATTAGAACCTAGTAACTGGCAAAACCTGATGGGTTAGACCACAAAGACAGACAGTAAATTCAACCTGAGAGAAAAAAAGTAGTCAGTAAGATATGATGGGTTGCCAGCAGAGTCACCTAATGTGGGCTCATTCGTCCCTCCTCACCTAATGAGAGCACATCCGTCACTCCCCGAGTCCTCCAAGGCATCCCTTGCAAGGACATGGCCTGTGTCTTTAGGACACGTTTGTCCACCACTGACAGGGGGAACTTACGTTCTCCGCTGGAAGCCACTCTGCCAACCCAAACCAAAAACGGAAAAATGGAACCTGAACAAAAAGCTCTGAGTGATCACAAGGAAAAATGAAAAGAAGTGCCTTACTTACCTCCAGAGGGGTCTGTTGGGGTGTCCTTGTCCTATGCCTGAATTTAGGCAAATGAGTGGCAAGGGAGCTTATTTGGGACACTGTCTTGGGCTGTGCCCCTCATGGAAACCTCCAGCCAGATGTTATGATGAGTGCCTTTATAGAAGAAGAGGAGGGCCATGTGAGAGTGTTTTGGTATTAATTGTGGTCATTTGTGTGATGGTTGGAAGAGATGACTGGGTCCACCTGGGCTTGAATTCTTGTGTGATTCCCCTTAGAGACTGACTTCTGGAACTGAACTCAAAGAAGTATTGCCATGAATTGTGGTGATATTTTAAGAGGTCAAGCATGAGAGTCGCCCTTGGAAACTAAGATCAAGGCCGAGGGTGGCTTTCCACAGAGCACTGGGAATTTCAGCAAAGATATCCCATGATTTTATTCTTAAAGACTTGGTAGCCATAGTTGAGAGTCAAAACACACATGGACCTCACATTGTAGACCTCAATGGGCCTGGCTATATCTAACCTTTTGGCCACTCTTTGGGAAGCCTTGCCTATGAGAGTTCTCCAGAGTTTCATTGAAATGAGCTTCCTCAACATTTAATGGTTCTTGAAACCCACAGTGCATACAAACACAATAGAAATACAAGCAGTTCAGAAGAGGCATGGTGTATAGTTGGACTTGCCTTTTGCATTATGTAGGGTAGGTGTTATAAATCTAGTTAATTTTTAATTGAAATAGTTCTCCTTGTGTTTTTAAAGTTAATAAATATGTGAATTCCTGTATCCTTTTCTCTGTAGCCTATTCATCACATGTATTTTTATATAAACATATTGAATCCTACCTGGTATCACATATACATTCTTGTGAGGTGGCTGACATGGCAGATACAAATTATGACAAGAGATCACTCCTTCTAAACGCTATTGCATCATAAAATTCAGCCTAAGGGTAACCTTTCTAGTTGAACAACATTATTCATAAATCCATGTTCAGTAAAATTAATATTTTTGGATCTGTGGACGATATATATTTCATCATGAATTTCAATTGGCATATATATTGCCACTTTATAATGTCTGTGTGTGTTTTGCTCTTTGCTTAATTGCTTTGGAAAGAGATGTGTCTGAATCAGCCTCTTGGCCCTGTGTGAGGCTGTGGCTTAGATTCTCAGCACCTGATGGATCTAAAGAAAGATCCCATGGGTGCATCCAAAACCAAAATGGCCAAAAGAGCAGTTATTGTGGATGAAGACTCTCACCTTCCTCTCTAATGGCCCTGACATCCATCAAGTGAAAATAGGGATCCTTTGGGTCAAATGAGTTCTTTAAAGCCCTGCAAAGTTTAGCCCATAGGTGCTTGGGTTTTCACATGAATCCAATTTACATAAAGAATCTAAACCCCACAGTCATTTGGCCTCAAATTGATGAAGATAAGGGGCATGTGGGAGCATTTTGTTTTGAATTGTGGTAATTTGTTTGGCGCTTGGAACAGATGACTGGGTCCACCTGGGCTTGAACTCTGGTATGATTCTCCTTAGAGACTGAATTCTGGAAGTGACATAAGAGAAGTATTGTCATGAATTATGTTTGGATTTTACTAGGCCATGCAACCTAGATCTCAGGTATTAATTGTGGTGCAGGGAGATCTAGGTGCAGGGTGGCTTTGCTCAGAGCACTGGGAATCTCAGCCTGGAAATCACATGATTTTATTCTGAAATTCTTTAAAGCCACAGTTGAGAGTCAAAACACACATGGACCTCACATTGTAGACCTCAATGGGCCTGACTTCATGTGACCTTTTGGCCACTGTTTGGGAAGACTTGCCTGTGAGTGTTCTCAAGATCTTTCATTGAAACGAGCTTCTTCAACATTTAATGGTTCCTGAATGAATTGAAACCCACAGAGCCTCCAACTTTATCCTCAAAAAATGGCTTGATAAATACCATGAAACTTTTGAAATTCCCATGACCAGGTGGCACTGGAAAACTTTTGGATGTCCTGTTGCTGATCATGAGTGTATCTCACAGTGCCTTGACTGACTGGGTTTCATGAAAATTGTGTAGAACAGTGATGCCAGTATGTTGGAGCCTGTTCATTAGTGGGCCTAGAGCAGTGGTGTGAAGGTGTGTGATAAAACATGTGTGTTGGGGCATGTGGATCTGCCATTGGCTTCCAATTGCCTTGTGACTGACAGGGTACAGCCAGCAGACCCTTATATGTAAAGGCATCTTGTTATATGGATAGGTTTCTGGGCAATGTTCAGAATCAGGTTGCTATGGACAAAGGGGCAACCTATGTGGGACAGAATCCTGGTTGGTGCATTCTCATGCAGACTGTGTCCCTCCACACGTGACAGAACTCCCTCCAGCACTGTGTCCCAGTTGAACTCCTTGTATTTCATGAAGCAAATACCAAACTCCCAGTGCACCAAGGAGTAACACCACGAAAATTGGAGCATGACCAAATGGCTTCACAGTCAACCCGGGGAGACACTTACACCCCAGTGGCCATAGTTTAACTACAAAAAGAGTATTCGGCACTGCTGCCTCATTTTCATTGGAAAATTAGAAACAATGTCCTTCAGGTCACATATTTGCACACCCAGATTTGATGGTCACACAACAAAGGAAGCTAAAGCTCCTGACAACAACATGTATTTTAAGAGCCCAACCTCAGAGAGTTTCTCAAGAAGTCTTTACACAAGCAGAGCTCAATGTTTGTGGAGTGTTTACCCTGTCCCTTACTTTTGGAAACTCCTCTATCACCTACAAGTTTGTGAACTCCTGAGCATTTTTTATTCCTGATATGTATTTACAGATTTTCTAACTTTTCTCCTCTAATTGTATCTTACTTGGAACTAAGGTAATGTCAAGGCAATCTTCTGGATGAGAGTGTGAACATTTTTGTGTAGCACATATTTGCATACCAATTAGAGTCATTTTCCATATTTCCATTCGAAATACTGAATCCTTGACACTAACGCATACCCTAATAGACTCTGACTACTACTCCTAATATGATGGAGAAAAATAACACAAACAGAATAGGAATACAAGCAGTTCAGAGGAATCATAGTGTATAGTTGGACTTGTTTTTTGCATGATTAATTGTAGGTGTTATAAATCTAGTCAATTTTTAATTGAAATAGTTCTCCATGTGTTTTTAATGTTAACAAATATGTGAATACCTATCTCCCTTTCTCTGTAGCCTATTCAGCACATGTATTTTTAAATGCACATATAGAACACTACCTGGTATCACACCTACATTTTGTGAGGTGGCTAATTTGGCAAATACAATTTGTGAGAAGTGATCACTCCTGTTAAACTCTGTTGGAACTGAAAATTTAACCTAGGGGTGTGTTTCCTAGAAGAACAACATTATACATAAATACATGTTCTAAAAGAAATAATTTTGCATCTGTGGAGGATATATATTTCATGATAAATTTGATTGCTAATTTATTGTCTGTGTGTGTTTTTTTGTATATATATATATATATATATATATATATATATATATATATATACACTCTCCAGATTTTTCAAAATATGAAATATATGTGTCTTATATACACTCCCTAAATTCATTCATGTTCATGTGTATTGATTTATAATCAACTTTTCACAAGATCATTCTCAGAAATATTCATCCACCTGAAATACATATTGTTTCCAGTACTGAAAACTAACTTCAGTTAATGTTGCATACAAATACTAATACTTCTACAGTAACTGACCCAGTTTAACATCAATGCAAGTACATTCCTATGTGACATGATGTGTATTTTGAAATTCATTTTAATTTAACACTGGTACATTACTATTTCTTCAATTTATGCACATCATAGGATATATATTTCATCCACAAGTTAGCAAACTTATAGGCATTTGTTTCACTTTCAATCACTTCCTGCTTCAGAACACATGGATTCTTCCAGGTTTCTTGACTGGTCTTATAATGAGACTTCTTTTGAAATATATTATTTTTGATTTCTTTTATCACTTTTGAAGCAAAACTGACACTCAATTCATGATAAACCATAACTATAATATCACCATTAGATGTATAACTGGTTGGAATGAATAATTTTATAACAATATAGTATTTTTTATATATTCTCTTATATCAGTTTATTCCATTATTTAAAGTGGAACCAGTTATATTATTTATTCACTATATTGTCTATTCATGCATTATCTCTATATTCATAGACACAGGGTACACCTCTTAGTACCCCCAATACTAATTTATTAGTCTTCTAAATATTGCTCCCAGAAATGGTGGAAGAAATACTCATGTCACCTGATCTACATATGCATGTTATCATAGTAATATTCTGGACACAAAATGCAAAAGTCACAGGTATGATTGTACCAAAGCCTAAATGGAAACTGAACATGGATTACTAAAAACATCCATATCCAGGTTGCCTAATGCTCTCAAATGTCAATCCTATTGGTGACCACATTTTTGTTTCTTCCTAAGATTATATATTCAACCTCAAAACTGTTGGAAATGTCTAGTTTTTTCACTCACTTTATACTTTGCCTGATTTCCTAATGTCTCTATTGATATCTACTTTCCTACATATTTTTTCCAGTTCAACATTGTGACTGACCCTTCACATGTGCTGACATTGACATTCACTCTCTAACCGAAACCCTATTGCTAATGAACTTTGGTCCAAATCCTATACTCTATCTTCTTCCGAAACATACTGACTATCTTCCTGATCCTATCGACTATCCCTTTTTGAGTGGATGTACTCTACTACATTCAATCATCTGAGGTACAAGGTCCTATGCCATTGTATATCGATTTTTCTGAAACATGTATGCAGAACATAATTCAAAGCTACGTGTCCCAATCTATTGCCAAATGCACTTCTGAGCTTCAAATCTTACCTAGATTTCTGTTTTCATACTTATATTTAACCACTATATTTCTATATATTGCAGGTTCCCAATAACCTTATTCATCCCGCAGAATGATTCCTAACCCAAATCGAACGTGTTATTAACCCTAACCATACACTGTTGCCTCAATCTAACATTACAAAAGAGCAGGGACAGGGCTATTCTTTCAATTAGGGAGGTAGGTAATCTTCCAACTGCTGAGAACCTCAAAGTTCGATGCAGAAATGATCCCTGGAGAAGATGTAGGCAGCTATGAAGGACCTGCATGAGCAAAAGCCATCTTCCATGGCAAACAACCTGGACAGGATGAAGGGATGTGTATGCATCAGACTCTCTCTTCTTAATGTAGAGAAGATGAACCTAACCAGGCCTGCGTGTAGAGCTGTTCCATGGTGTCTATTTTGATATACCATTCTAACTAGTCAAATTGTCACAGGAAGTAGGGGCACCCTCCAACTCATGGAACCATTGGAAGCAAGTGTTAGGACAATGTTGTTGCCAAGGCAGTGACCTCATTCAGTTGCAAAGAAAGTGACATACCTCATTTCCTTGGTGATGGAACTCTCTGAAATTGGGATGCAAGAAGCCAGGCACCAAGAGCCAGTCCCAGTCCCAGTCCCAGTGGGCTCACTTGTTTGGATTTACCAAGTACAGAGTCAGACCTTCTTGGTACCTACTGATGTGAGGATGGCCAAATGCCAGTAGAGCTCTGAAGAGGGGCCTTTCTTGAGACAGCAGGTTGTGGCTAACAGCAGGCTCCTCGCAGAATAACAGAGTTGGCCAAGGAGACAAGATCTGAGACCAGACAGGCCATTTCGAGTGGAACATAGTACGGCCCACCAGTCAGAGGACACTCCAGATAGTTAAAGACCTATTTTTGGGAAGGAGGTGCCTTTTTGGTTGTGGGTGTGAGTTTGCAGTTTTGTTTCATGTTCTGAGAATAGGTAGGAAAGGTGGTTGGTTTGGTTTGGAGTCGACTGTTTCTAGTAAGTCTATAGACAAGGCGAGTGTTTCTATGTCTGTGTAGCCACTGTGTCCGTGGTTTTAGACATTAGAAACGAGAATGCATCAATGGAGGTGTCCTGTCTAGTAGAAAGCTTCACAGCATTCATCCTGCACAATTGATTAATGGACTGTTGCTTGCCTTATGGATGGGAAACACCTACTAACTTCCTAAGTTGCTGTTTTCTTCCTGAATTCTGGCCACTCTCCAGAATAGTATCATGGTTTATTGTCCAAGATATGTACCACCTCCAAACTCTGTGACATGGCCATGTCCTTGATAGCTGAAGGGAATGGGAATATCTCAGAAAACTCAGATATCAGTGTGACCAGTAAAGTCTCAGTGGAGAAACCCTGCTTGGCTCCATTTGCTTATCTATGTTTCTGTTGCCTTGAATGTCAGGAAGGTCTTTGCCTCAGGCCACCCCTTTGTGAAGCATGAAGAAACAGTTTTCAAATGGAAATGAATGGGCATCACCTGTGGCTCTTTGCTTAATTGCTCTGGAAAGGGATGTGTCTTAGTCAGACACTAGGCCCTGTTTGAGGCTGTGGCTAAGATTCTCAGCTCCTGATAGATCTAAAGAAGATCCCATGTGTGCATCCAAAACCAAAATGGCAAAAAATCTGTCATTGTGGATGAAGTCTCTTGCCTTCTTCTGTTTGGTTCCTGACCTCCATCAAGTGAGAATAGGGATCCTTTGGATCAAATGAGTTCTTCAAAGTCCTGCAGAACTGCTTGGGTTGTCTCATGATGCCAAATCACATAAAGAATCTATACCTGACAGTAAGTAGGCCTCAAATTGGAGAAGCAGAGCAGTATTTATGGCAGGCCTAGAGCAGTTGTGTGCAGGTGTGTGACAATACATCTGTGGTGGGGTCATGTGGATCTTACATTAGCTTCCAAATGGCTTGTGATTGACATGGTGCAGCTAGCAGAACTTTGTATGTAAAGGCATCATGTTACATGGAGAGTTTTCAGGGCAATGTTCAGAATCAAGTTCCTATGGTAAAGGGGGCAGGCAATGGGGGATAGAAGCCTGGTTGGTGAATTCTCCTGCAGACCCTGACACACCATACGTTACAGGACTCCCTCCAGCATTGTGTCCCAGTTTAACTCCTTGTATGTCATGAACCAAATACAAAACACCCACTGCAGCAGCAAGAAACACCACGAAAAGTGGAGGATGACCAAATGATTTCAAAGTCCAGACGGGGAGACACTTATCCCCCATTGGCCACAGTTTAGTTACAAAGAGTGAATTCAACACTGCTGCCTCATGTTCATTGGACAATAAGAATTCATGTCCTCCAGGTCACAAAAATGCAGACCCAAGTTTGATGGTCTCACTACAAAGGAAGCTAAAGCTTCTGAAAACAACATATATTTCAAGTACCCAACCTCATTGTCAGTATCTCCAGAAGTGTTTAGGCCAGCAGAGATCCATGTTTGTGGAGTTTTACCCTGTCCCTAACGTTTGGAAACGTCTCTTCCACCTCAAAGGTTGTGAACTACTGAGCATTTTCCATTCTACGTATGTATTCACAGATTTTCTAACTCTTCTCCTCTAATTGTTTCTTACATGGGGCGTGGTTATTTCAAGCCATTGTTCTGAATGAGAGTGGGAATTTTTTTGTGTGTAGCACGTATTTGCATACACATTGGATTCATTTTCCAATTTTCCATTCGAAATACTGAATCCCTGACACGAACCCATACCCTACTAGACTCTGACTACTAATTCTAATATGATGCAGAAAAGTAACACAAACAGAATTGAAATACAAGCAGTTCAGAGGAGGCATGGTGTATAATTGATCTTGCCTTTTGCATGATAAATGTCAGGTGTTATAAATCCAGTCTATTTTTAATTGAAATAGATCTCCATGTGTTTTTAAAGTTAACAAATATGTGAATTCCTGTCTCCCTTTGTCTGTAGCCTATTCAGCACATGTATTTTTATATGCACATATCAAATCCTACCTGGTGTCACACCTACATTCTTGTGAGGTGACTGACTTGGGAGATACAATTTGTGAGAAGACATCACTCCTCCTAAACGCTGTTGGAACTGATAATTCAAATAATGGGTGAGCTTCCTAGTAGAAAAACATTATACATAAATCCCTGTTAAGAAAATTGAATATTTTTGGATCTGTGATTGATGTATATTTCATGGTGAATTTAGATTTGCATATATGTTGCTACATTTTAATATCTGTATGTGTCTGTGTGTGTATACACACACACACACACACACACTCTCTCTCTCTCTCTCCAGATTTTTCAAAATATGAAATATATGTATCTTATTTACACTCCCTAAATTCATTTATGTTCAAGTATGTGGATTTATAATCAACTTTTCACAAGATTTTTCTCAGAAATATTTATCCACCTGAAATACATATTTGTTTCCTAGTACTGAAAACTAACTTCAGTGAATGGTACATACAAATCCTGTTGATAGCCACAGCCAAGGGTCTCCAGTAAATACCATATGTACTACTGCACAACCTAAGGCAGGCATGGTCCCTAAGCCACATGCTCGTTGTTTAAACAGAGAGGGGGAGATGTTGAGAGCCACAGCCAAAGGGGCCCCAGGAAACCTCCAGCTGCCAGCAAACTTCCAGCTGCCGGCTGATGATTGGCTCCACAGCGGCCCCAGCAACATCTAGCTGATTGGCTCCTCTGCGGTGATGCTCATTGCAGATGCTCGTTGAGCTGTTACCCCGCCCTTTCAGACTGCCAGTGGATGATTGGCTGACAGAGGCCCCAGCAACATCTAGCTGATTGGCTCCTCTGTGGTGATGCTCAATGGGATGTTTCCCTGCCTTTTCAGACAACGGAGCTGCTCATTGGTGGACTTTTTTGGCTCCGCCCATGTGACCCAGCCAATCGGCCTCAAAAGGAGGAGGCTTGTGGTTGAGGGAGAGGCTTGTGGGAAGACTGTGGTGGCAGTTGGGCTCTGAGGGTTTTTCCTGAGAAGCTGTTTTGTTTGGCTTGTGTGGTTCTAAAAATAAAGTTTGTTTCTTTTGACAATTGGCTCCTGAATTGTGCCCAGCCAGACTGATGATAATCATGTAAAATGTTGATTTTAAATCGCATACATGAACTTGAATGAATTTAGGGAGTGTATAATAAGACACATATATTTCATATTTTGGAAAATCTGGAAAATCTGGTATATATACATATATATATATATATATATATATATATATATATATATATATATATATATATATACACACACACACACAACAATAAAATGTAGCAATATATATGCCAATAGAAATTTATCATGAAATATATATCATCCACATATTTAAAAATATTCATTTTACTGAACATGGATTTATGTATGATGTTGTTCACTAGGAAGCTCACCCATAGTTTGAATTTTCAGTTCCATCAGTATTTATGGGAAGTGATCTATTCTCATAATTTGTATATTCCAAAGTTAGTGAGATCACAAGAATTTACGTGTGTTACCAGGTAGGAGTCTATATATGCATAAAAATATACATGTTCTAAAGAGGCTACAGAGCAAAGGAGACAGGAATTTACATATGTGTTAACTTTGAAAACTCATGGAGAAATATTACAATGAAAAGTTGACTAGATTTATAACACATATCCTTGATAAAGGAGAAGGAAAATCCAAGTATACACCATGCCTCCTACAAAAGGCCTGTATTTCTATTCTGTTAGGTTTCTTTTTCTCCATCATTTTAGGATAGTAGTCAGAGTCTAGTAGGGTATGGGTTAGTGTCAGAAATTCAGTATTGCAAATGGAAAATAGGATAATGTATCCAATGTGTATGCAAATATGTGCTACACAATAATCTTCCCACTCTCACCTAGAACAATGCCTTGACATTACCTTTGCCCCAAGTGAGACACAATTAGAGAAGAAGAGTTAGAAAATCTGTGAATACATATCTGGAATGGAAAATTCTCAGGAGTTCTCAACCTGGGAGCAGGTATAGGAGTTTCCAGAAGTAAGGGATTGGGTAAACACTCCACAACCATGGAGCTCTGCTGGAAAAAAGACTTCTGGAGAATCTGCCTCTGAGGTGTGGCACTTGAAATATATATTGTTGTCAGGAGCTTTGTCTTCATTTGTAGTGAAACCATCAAAGCTGGGTCTGAATCTATGTGACCTGGAGAACATGGTTTCTTATTTTCCAATGAACCTGAGGCAGCAGTGCTGATTTCTCTCTTTGTAGGTAAACATAGGCCACTGGGCCAAAGTGTCTAACCATGTGGACTGTGAAGCCATTTAGTCATCCTCCAATTTTCATGGTGTTTCTTGGTGCTGAACTGGGAGTTTGGTATTTGCTTCAAGAAATACAAGGAGTTCAACTGGGACACAGTGTTGGAGGGAGTTCTGTGACATGTGCTGGGTCAGAGTCTCCAGGAGAACGCACTAACCCGGCTTCTATCCCACATAGCTTGCCCCCTTGACCATAGCAACCTGATTCTGAACATTTCCCTGAAACCTCTCCATATAACAAGATGCCTTTGCATATAAGGGTCTGCTGGGTGCACCATGTTAGCTAAAAGCCATTTGGAAGTCAATGGCAGATCCACATGGCACCACCATAAATATTTTATCACACACCTGCACACCACAACTCTGGGCCAACTACTCCGCAGTCTCCATCTAACCGGCATCTCTGTTCTACACCACTTTCATTATACCCAATCAATCAAGGCACTGTCTGGTACACTAATGATCAGCAACAGGACATCAAAGGTTCTCCAGTGCCACCTCATCATGCGAATTTCAAAAATTTCATGGTATTTATCTAGCCATTTTACAAGGATGAAGTTGGAGGCATTGTGGGTTTCAATTCTTTCAGGAATCATTCAATGTTGAGGAAGCTCATTTCAATGAAAGTTCTGGAGAACTCTCACAGGCAAGGCTTTCCAAAGAGTGGCCAAATAGTCACATGAAGCCAGGCCAATTGAGGTCTACAATGTGAGGTCCATGTGTGTTTTGACTCTCAACTATGTCTGGCAAGTATTTCAAAATAACATCATATGATATTCTGTCTGAGATTCCCAGTGCTCTGTGGAAAGCCACCCCGGGCCTAGATCTCAGTTTCAAAGGGCGACTTTCATGGGTGGCTGCCTAAAATCCCAACACAAATCATGGCAATACTTCTCTGAGGTCAGTTCCAGAACTCAGTCTCTAAGAGGAATCACACCAAAGTTCAAGCCCTGGTGGACCCAGTCATCTTTTCCGACTGCCACATAAATGACCACAATGAAAACCAAAACACTCCCAAATGGCCCTCATCTTCTTCCATATAGACACTCATCATAACCTCTGGCTTGACGTTTCCTTGAGGGGCACAGCCCAAGACAGTGTCCAAAATAATCTCCCTTTCCTCTCATTTGCCTAAAGTCAGGGTGGCCTGGACACCCATTATGTGAACCATGAGTGATCAAATAACCCTGACTTTAATACTGCTCTGCTTCTCCAATTTGAGGCCTACTGTCTGTGGAGTATAGATTCTTGATGTGAATTGGAGTAATGAAAAAACCCAATAACCCATTGGCTACACTCTGCAGGGTTTTGAAGAACTCATTTGACCCAATAAATCCCTATTCTCATTTTATGGAGGTCAGGAACCTTACAGAGGAAAGTGAGAGACTTCATCCTCAATGACTGCTTTTTGGGCCATTTTGGTTTTTGATATGCCTTCTGGAATGTTACATATTTTTTTTTTGGTTTTAGTGCCTTCTGGAATATTACATAATTTTTTTCTTTAGACATTATTGCCAGAGTTCCTATCTTCATCCCAGTGC
Organism: Callospermophilus lateralis; assembly: GCF_048772815.1. Classification (NCBI taxonomy): domain Eukaryota; kingdom Metazoa; phylum Chordata; class Mammalia; order Rodentia; family Sciuridae; genus Callospermophilus; species Callospermophilus lateralis. The sequence goes on from NW_027515548.1 coordinate 402,016, forward strand.
AGGTGAAATCAAAGATAATACCAATCTACAGCTTCTGCAATAGCCATCCCTGTACTGCTTGCAGAACTTGCCTGGACACATTGTGAACTCACCTAAATGCATTGTGAACTATCTGTTGGTGCAGCGACTTGTGGTAGTGTTGGGGTATATTTGCTGATGATGTCATCGGTGGTACAATTTTTCCAAAAGGAGCCATCAATTGGCTTGGTGTATCTTCCTCCCTTCTGCGTGTCATGATCGTCCAGCTAAAATTTGGGGGGCCAACAGAGGTGAGGCAAAAAACCTCACCCACCCCCGCTGGTACAAAGACCTCTCCACAGGTGTGGCTCTATACTGGACGGGTAGTCAGTGACGGGTAAGATCCAATTGCAATGGTACCAACTTAACGGGTAAAGACCATATGTACTATTGGACAACCTAAGGCAGGCACGGTCCCTAAGCCACATGCGTGTTGTTTAAACAGAGAGGCGAAGATGTTGAGAGCCACAGCCGAAGGGGCCCCAGCAAAATTCCTGCTGCCAGCAAACTTCCAGCTGCCGGCTGATGATTGGCTCACAGCGGCCCCAGCAACACCTAGCTGATTGGCTCCTCTGCGGTGATGCTCAATGGGCTGTTTCCCTGCCCTTTCAGACCACAAAACTGCTCATTGGGGGACTTTTTTGACTCCGCCCACATGACCCAGCCAATCGCCCTCAAGAGCAGGAGTATTGTGGGAGGCGGAGAGAGGCTCCTGTGGGAGGGAGAGGTTTTGGGAAGCCAGTGGTGGCAGTTGGGGCTCTGAAGGTTTTTCCTGAGAGGCTGTTTTGTTTGGCATGTGTGGTTCTAAAAATAAAGTTAGTTTCTTTTCACAAGTGGCTGCTGATTGTGCCCAGCAAGACTGCGGCATTATCCTAATATTTCTACAATAACTGACCCAGTTTAACATCAATGCAAGTAGATTCCTGTGGGAGAGGACATGATGTGTATTTTGACGTTCATTTTTATGTAACAGTGGTACATTACTATTTCTTCAGTTTACGCACATCATAGTATATATATTTGATCCACAAGTTCACAAATTTATAGGCATTTGTTTCACTTTCAATCACTTTCTGCTTCAAAACACATGTATTCCTCCAGGTTTCTTGACTGGTCTTTTCATGAGACTTCTTTCCAAACACATTATTTCCGATTTCCATAATCACTTTTGAAGCAAAACTCACACATTCTTCATGAAAAACCATAATGCTGATATAACCATTATATATATTATTGGTTGGAATGAAGGATTGTATATCAATGTAAGATTTTCTGTATATTTTCAGATATCAATTCAATCCATTATTTAAAGTTAGAACCAGTTATAATATTTCTTTACAGTATGGTCTATTCATGCATTATCTCTATAATTATAGACACAGTGTACACCATTTTTACCTCCAAAAATAGTTGATACGTCTTCAAAATATTGCTCCCAGAAAAGGTGGAAGAAATACTCATGTCACCTGATCTACATATATATTTTACCACAGTAATATTCTGCAAACAGAAAGAAGAGGTCAAACTTATGTTTGTACCAAAGCCTAAATGAAAAGTGAGCATGGATTATGGAAAACATCCATGTCCATATTGCCTAATGCTCTCAAAAGTTCATCCTATTGGTGACTACATGTTTGTTTCTTCCTAAGATTATATATTCAAACTCAAGCCTGTTGAAAATGTATAATTCTATCACTCACTTTATACTTTGCCTGATATCTTAATGTCAAATTGATATCTGCATTCCTACTTTTTCCCCAGTTCATCCTTTTGACAGACTCTCCACATGTGCTGACAATTACATTCACTCTCTATCCGAAACCCTATTGCTAAAGATCTTTTCATCCAAATCTTATACTCACTCTTCTTTCAAACCTACCAACAATCTTACTAATCCTACCAAATTATTTCTTTTGGACTGGATGTTCTCTTCAACAGTCAATCAACCAAGGTACAAGGAATTATGCCATTGTATATCGATTTATCTGAGACATCTGTGCAGAATAAAATCAAAGCTAAGAATCCCAGCCAAGGGTCCAATGCAATTCTGGGCTTCAAATATTACCTAGATGTCTGTTTTCATACTTATATTTCACTTATATTCTTATAAATATCGCACGTTCCCAATACCATAATTCATCCGCAGAAAGATTCCTAACCCAAATGGAACATGTTATTAACCCTGACCATACACTGTGCTCTCAATCTAACTTTACTGAGAGCAGGGACAGAGTTGGTCTTTCAATACAGAAAATTAGGGATCTTCCACTTGCTGAGAACCTCCAATGTCATTAAAGAAATGATCCCTGGATTAAATGCTAGGCAGCTATGAATGACGTCATAGAGCAAAAGTCATCTTCCATGACAAACAACCTGGTTCTGAAGGGATGTGTCTGAATCAACATTTCTTTTCTTAATGTATAGAAGATGGACCAAACCAGCCTATCTGGAGAGCTTTTTTTGGGTGCCTATGGTGATATACCATGCAAACTTGTGAAAGTTTCACTGGAGAAGGGGCAGCCTCCAACTCATTGGACTTTGAAGCAACTGTTAGGACAAATTGGTTGACAAGGCAGTAACCTAATTCAGTTCCTGAAGGAAGTGACCTACGTCACTTCCTTGGTGAAGGAAGTCTCTGAACTTGGGATCCATGAAGACAGGTACCTAGCCGAGTCCCAGTCCCAGTCCCAGTGGGCTCACTTGTTCAGTTTACCAAGGACAGGGTCAGTCTTTCTTGGTCACCTACCTATGTGCAGGATGGCCAAAGGCCAGAAGAGCTCTGAAGAGGTCCTTCCTTCTAGTTTTCTGAGAAAGCAGGTAGTGGCTCACCGCTGGCTCCTGACAACTTCACAAAGTTGGCCAAAGAGACCAGATCTGAGTCAGGACAGGACATTTCGGGAGAACATTTTATGGCCCACCAGTCAGAGGACACTCTGGATAGTCACAGACCTACTTGGGGGAAGGAGGTGCCTTTGTGGGAGTGGTTGTGGTTTTGTGGTTTTGTCACATGTTCTGAGAATAGGTAGGAAATGTGGTTTGTTTGGTTTGGATTGGACTGTTTCTAGTAAGTCGTTTGACATGTAAGTGTTTCTATGTCTGTGTATCCCACTGTGTCTGTGGTTGTAGACATTAGAAAAGAGAATGAATTAATGGATGTGTCCTGTCTAGTAGAAAGCTTCCCAGCATTCATCCTGCCCAATTGATGAATGGACTGCGGCTTGCCTTCTGGATGGGCAAAACCTTCTATCTTCCTAAGATCCTGTTTTCTTCCTGAATTCTGGCCACTCTCCAGAATAGGCTCATGGTTTTGTGTCCAAGATATATACCACCTCCAAGCTCTGTGACATGGCCATGTACTTCATAGCTGAAGTGAATGGGGAGCATCTCAGAAAACTCAGATATCAGTGTGACCAGGAAAGTCTCAGTGGAGAAACCCTGCTTTGTGTCTTTTGCTTACCTGTTCTTCTGTTGCCCTAAATGTCAGGAAGGTCTTTGCCTCTGGCCACCCCTTTGTGAAGCCTGAAGAAAACAGTTTTCAAATGAAAATGAATGGGCATCACCTGTGGCTCTTTGCTTAATTGCTTTGTAAAAGGATGTGTCTGAATCAGCCTCTTGGTTCTGTGTGAGGTTGTGGCTTAGATTCTCAGCACCTGATGCATCAAAAGATAGATTCCATGTGTGCATTCAAAACAGAAATGGCAAATGAGTCTCTTGCCTTCTTCTATTAGATTCCTGACCTTCATCAAGTAAGAATCAGGATCCTTTAGTTCAAAAGAGTTCTTTGAACCCCTGCAGAAGTGCTTGGGTTTTCTGATGACTCCAAATCACATAAATAATCTATACCTGACAGTCAGTAGGCCTCAAATTGGAAAAGCAGAACAGTATTAACGCCATGCCTATTTGATCAGTTCTGGTTCACAGGAAGGGTGTGTAGGCCACCCTGACTTTCGGCAAATGAGGGGAAAGTGAGCTTATTTTGGACAGTGTCTTGGTTTGCGCCCCTCATGGAAACTTCTAGCCAGAGGTTATGATTAGTGTCTATATGGAAGAACATGAGGGCCATGTGAGAGTGTTTTGGTTTTCATTGTGGTCATTTGTGTGGAGGTGGGAAAAGATGACTGCGTCCACCTGGGTTTCAACTCTTGTGGGATTCCCCTTGGAGACTGAGTTCTGAAACTGACCTTAGAGAAGTATTGCCATGAATTGTGTTGGGATTTTCGGAGGCCACGCATGAGAGTCACCCTTGGAAACTGAGATCTAGGCCCAGGGTGGCTTTCCACAGAGCACTGGGAATCTCAGCGAGGATATCACTTGATTATATTCTGAAAGACTTGGCAGCAATAGTTGAGAGTCAAAACACACATGGACCTCACATTGTAGACCTCAATGTGGCTGGCTTTATGTGACCTTGGGCCACTCTTTCAGAAGACTTGCCTGTGAGAGTTCTCTAGAGCTTCCATTGAAATGAGATTCCTCAATATTTAATGGTTCCTGAATGAATTGAAACCCACAGCAACTCCAACTTCATCCTTGAAAAATGGCTAGAAAATACCATGAAATTTTTGAAATTTCCATGACCAGCTGGCACTGGAAAACCATTTGATGTCCTGTTGCTTATCATGAGTATACAAGACAGTGCCTGGTTTGACTGAGTTTCATGATAATGGTGTAGAAAACATATGCCAGTAAGTTGGAGCCTGCTGAGTAGTGGGCCAAGAGCAGTAGAGTGTAGGTGTGTGAAAAAACATCTGTGGTGGGGCCACGTGGATCTGCCATTGGCTTAGAAATGGTTTGTGACTGACATGGTGCAGCTAGCAGACCTTTGGATGTAAAGGCATCTTGTTGTATGGAGAGGTTTCAGGGCAATGTTCAGAATCATGTTGCTATGGTCAAGGGGGCAACTATGTGTGATAGAAGCCTTCTTGGTACATTCTCCCGCTGATCCTGACCACCACACGTGACAGAACTCCCTGCAGCACTGTATCACAGTTAAACTCCTTTATTTCGTAAAGTAAATACCAAACTTTCAGTGCAGCATCAAATAACATGATTAAATGTGAAGGATGATCAAATGGCTTCACAGTCCACATGGGGAGACACTTAGCCCCCAGTAGCCCCAGTTTGCCTACAAAGAGAGAATTCAGTACTGCTGCCTCGTGTTCATAGGAAAATAAAAAAAACATGTCGTCCAGGTCACATAGATGCAGACTCAGCTTTGATGGTCTCACTACAAAGGAAGTTAAAGCTCCTGACAACAACATATATTTCAAGTGCCCAACCTCAGAGGCATTTTCTCAAGAAGTCTTAAGGCCGACACAGCTCCATGTTTGTGGTATTTACCCTGTCCCTTACTTTTGGAAACTCCTCTACCACCTTCAAGGTTGTGAACTCCTGAGCATTTTCCATTCCAGATATTTATTATGAACTCAAACAACAACAAGTTCTGGCGAGGATGTGGAGAAAAGGGTACACTTGTACATTGCTGGTGGGACTGCAAATTGGTGCAGCCAAATTGGAAAGCAGTATGGAGATTTCTTGTAGAGGTGGGAATGGAACCACCATTTGACCCAGGTATTCCCCTTCTCAGTCTATTCCCTAAAGACCTAAAAAAAATGCTACAGGGACACTGCTACATTGATGTTCATAGCAGCACAATTTACAATAGCAAGACTGTGGAACCAACCTAGATGCACTTCCATAGATGAATGGATAAAAAATGAGGCATTTATACACAATGGAGTATTACTCTGCATTAAAAAATGACAAAATTTTTACAGAGAAATGGATGGCATTAGAGCAGATTATGCTAAGTGAAGCTAGCCAATCCCTAAAACCAAATGCCAAATGTCTTTTTGATATAAAGAGAGTAACTAAGAACAGAGTAGGGACGAATAGAATGAGAAGAAAATTAACATTAAACAGGGATGAGAGGAGGAAGGGAAAGGGAGAGAGAAGGGAAATTGCATGGAAATAAAAGGAGACCCTCAGGGTTATACAAAATTACATACAAGAGGAGGTGAGGGACAGGAAAAAATTATACAAGGGGGAGAAATGAATTACAGTAAAGAGGTAGAGAGAGAAGAGGAGAGGGGAGGTAAGGGGAGGGGGATAGTAGAGGTTAGGAAAGGCAGCAGAATACGACAGACACTAGTATGGCAATATGTAAATCAATGGATGTGTAACTGATGTGATTCTGCAATCTGTTTATGGGGTAAAAATGGGAGTTCATAACCCACTTGAATCACAGTGTGGAATATGATATATCAAGAACTATGTAATATTTTGAACAAGCATAAATAAAAATTAAAAAAAAGAAAACTAACTTTGGTGAATGGTGCAAAGAAATCCTAATATTTCTACAGTAACTGACACAGTTTAACATCAATGCGAGAAGATTCCTGTGGGACATGATGTGTATTTTGATGTTCATTTTTATTCAGCACTGGTACATTACTATTTCTTCAGTTTATTCACATCATATTATAATATTTCATCCACAAGTAAGCAAATTTATCGTCATTTTTTTCAATTTCAATCACTTCCTGCTTCAGAACTCATGAATTCCTCGGTGTTCCTTGACTGGCATTTTCATGAGACTTCTTTCCAAACACATTATTTTCGATTTCCATAATCACATTTGAAGCAAAACTCACACAAATTTCATGATAAATCGTACCCTAATATTAACATTAGGTGTATAACTGGTTGTCATGAATGATTGCATATCAATATAAGATTTCTTACATATTTTCAGATATCAATTCAATCCATTATTTAAAGTGGAACAAGTTGTATTATTTATTGAAATTAAGGTCTATTCATGCATTATCTGTATATTCATAAAAACAGGGTACACCTCTTTTTACCCCCAATGCTAATTTATACGTTTTCAAAATACTGCTCCTAGAAATGGTGGAAGAAAAAATCATGTCATCTGATCTACATATACATTTTATCACAGTAATATTCTGGAAACAAAATGCAAAGGTCCCACTTAGGATTGTACCAAAGCCTAAATGTAAAGTGAACATGGATTACTAACAATATCCATGTCCATGTTGCCTAATGCTCTCAAATGTCAATCCTATTGGTGACCTACATATTTGTTTCTTCCTAAGATTAGATATTCAATCTCAACCCTGTTGAAAATGTCTTATTCTATCACTCACTTTATACTTTGCCTGATTTCCTAATGTCTCTATTGATATCTGCTTTTCTACAAATTTTCCCCAGTTCATCATTGTGTCTGATTTCTTCATATGTGCTGACATTTATATTCACTCACTGCCCGAAAAAAATTGCTAAAGAACTTTTGTTACATATCCTATACTAACTCTACTTGCTAAACATAACGACTATCTTCTTTTTTTTAAAAAAATTTTTTTATTGGTTGTTCAAAACATTACAAAGCTCATGGCATATCATCTTCCATACATTTGATTCAAATGGGTTATCAGCTCCCATTTTTACCCCAAATACAAGTTGCAGAATCACATCGGTTACACATCCACATTTTTACGTAATACCATATTAATGACTGCGACTATCTTCTTAATCCTACCGACAATCCCTTTTGACTGGATGTTCTCTTCAGCATTCAATCATCCAAGGTTCAAGTTCCTCTGCCATTGTATATCGATTTATTTGAGACATGTGTGCAGATAGTAATTCAAAGCTAAATATCCCAATCAATGGCCCAATGTCCTTCTGGGATTCAAATCTTACTTTAATTTCTGTTTTCATACGTATATTTAACCTCGATATTCTTATAAATATCACAGGTTCCCAATACCATTATTAATCCAGCAGAATGATTCCTAACCCAAATCGAACATGAAATTAACCCTAACCATACACTGTTCACTCAATCTAACTTTACAGAAGAGCAGAGACAGATTGTTCTTACAATACAGGAATGTAGGGGATGCTCTACCTGTTAAGAACCTCAAAGGTCCATGCAGAAATGATCCCTGGAGAAGATGTAGGCAGCAATGAAGGACCTGAGAGACAAAAAGTCATTTTCCATGGCAAACAACCTGGTCAGGATGAAGGGTTTTGTCTGAATCAGCCTCTATCTTCTTACTGTAGAGAAGATGGACCAAACCAGGCTTGTGTGGAGAGCTGTTCTCGGGTGCCTAAGGTTGATATACCATTCTAAGTTGTGAAAGTGCCAAAGGAAGTAGGGGCAGCCTCCATCTCATGGGACCCTTGGAAGCAACTGTTAGGACAAAGTGGTTGCCAAGGCAGTGACCTCATTCAGTTCTTAAAGGAAGTGACCTACCTCACTTCCTTGTTGATGGAACTTTCTGAACTTGGGACCAAGGAAACCAAGCACCAGAGCCAGTCCCAGTCCCAGTCCAAGTGGTCTCATTTGTTTGGAATCACCAAGGACAGAGTCAGTCTTCTTGGTACTGACTGATGTGAGGATGGCCAAATGCCAGGAAAGATATGAACAGGGGCCTTTCCTGACTAAGCAGGTAGTGGCTCACTGCTGGCTCCTGACTGCTTTACAGAGTTGTACAAGGAGACCAGATCTGAGACAGGACAGACCATTACCGGGGAACATAGTATGGCAAACCTGTCAGAGGACACTCCGGATAATCACAGCCCTACTTGGGGGAAGGAGGTGTCTTTTTGAGTGTGGGTGTGTGGTTTTGTCTCTGTTCTGAGAATAGGTAGGAAAGGAGGTTTCTTTGGTTTGCAGTGAACTGTTTCTAGTAAGTCGTTTTACAAGGTGAGTGTTTCTATGTCTGTGTATCCCACTGTGTCCGTGGTTGTATACATTAGAAAAGAGAATGCATCAATGCATGTGTCCCCTCTAGTAGAAAGCTTCCCAGCATTCATCCTGCCCAATTAATGAATGGAGTGTGGTTTCCATATCGATAGGCAAAACCTACTACCTTATTAAGTCCCTGTTTTCTTTCTGAATTCTGACAACACTTCAGAATAGGCTCTTGGGTTTGTGTCCAAGATATGTACCACCTCCAATCTCTGTCACATGGCCATGTACTGGATATCTGAAGGGAATGGCCAGCATCTCAGAAAACTCAGATATCAGTGTGACCAGGAAAGTCTCAGTGGAGAAACCCTGCTTTGGGCCTTTTGCTAACCTATTGTTCTGTTGCCTTGAATCTCAGGATGTCTTTGCCTCTGGCCACCCCTTTGGGAAGCCTGAGGAAAACATTTTTCAAATGGAAATGAAGGGCATCACCTGTGTCTCTTTGCTTAATTGCTTTGGAAAAAGATGTGTCTGAATCATCCTCTTGGCCCTGTGTGAGGCTGTGGCTTAGATTCTCAGCACCTGATGGATCAAAAGAAAGATCACATGTGTGCATCCAAAACCAAAATGGCAAATATTCACTCATTGTGAATGAATTCTTTTACCTTCCTCTGTTAGGATCCTGACTTCCATCAAGTGAGAATAGGAATCCTTTGGGCCAAATGAGTTCTTCAAATCTCTGCAGAGGGGCTTGGATTTTTTCATGACTCAAATTCACATAAAGAATCTAAACCACAGAGTCAGAAGGCCTCAAATTGAAAAAGCCAAGCAGTATTAATGGCAGGCCTATTTGATCATTCCTGGTTTACAGGAAGTGTGTCCAGGCCACCTTGATGTTAGACAAATGAGGGGAACAGGACCTTAATTTGGACACTGACTTGGGCTGTGGACCTCATTGAAAACTCCAGCCAGACGTTATAAGGAGTGTCTATATGGAAAAAGATGAGGACCATGTGGGAGTGTTTTGGTTTTAATTGTGGTCATTTGTGCGGCGGTTGGAAGAGATGACTGTTCCACTGGGCTTGAACTCTGGTGTGATTCCCCTTAGAGACTGAGTTCTTTAACTGACCTCAGAGAAGTATTGCCATGAATTGTGTTGGGATTTTAGGAGGCCACACATGAGAGTCGCCCTTGGAACCTGAGATCTAGGCCCAGGTTGGATTTCCACAGAACATTGGGAATTTCAGCCCAGATATAACATACAATTTTTCTTAAAGACTTGGCAGCCATATTTGAGTTTAAAACACACATGGACCTCATATTGTAGATCTCAATGGGCCTGGCTTCATGTGACATTTTGGCCACCCTTAGGGAAACCTTGCATGTGAGAGTGCTCCAGAGCTTTCATTGAAATTAGCTTCTTCACCATTTAATGGTTCCTGAATTAATTGAATCCCTCAGAGCCTCAAACTTCATCCGTGAAAAATGGCTAGAAAATTACCATGAAATTTTTGATATTTTCATGATCAGCTGGCACTGGAAATAATTTGGATGTCCTGTTTCTGATCCTGAGTATACCAGACACTGCCTTGATTGACTTTGTTTCATGAAAATGGTGTAGAACAGATATGCCAGTAAGTTGAAGCCTGGTGAGTAGTGGGCCTAGAGCAGTGGTATGCAATTGTGTGATAAAACATCTGTGTTGCGGCCATGTGGATCAGCCATTGGCTTCCAAATGGCTTGTGACTGACATGGTGCAGCCAGCAGACCCATATATGTAAAGGCATCTTGTTATATGGAGAGGATTCACTGCAATGTTCAGAATCATGTTGCTATTCTCAAGGGGGCAATCTACATGGGATAGAACCTTGGTTGGTGCATTCTCCTGAAGACCCTGACTCACCACACCTTAAAGAACTCCCTCCACCACTCTGTCCCATTTTAACTCCTTGTATTTTTTGAAGCAAATACCAAACTCCCAGTGCAGCAGCGAGAAACACCACGAAAAGTGGAGGATGACCAATTGGCTTCACAGTCCACACTGAAAGACAATTAGACCCCAGTGTCCATAGTTTACCTACAAAGAGAGAATTCAGCACTGCTGCCTCATGTTCATTGGATAATAAGAAACCATGTCCTCCAAGTAACATAGATGCAGACCCAGCTTTCATGGTTTCTCTACAAAGGAACTAAATCTCCTCAGAACATCAAATACTTCAAGTGCCCACTCTTAGAGGCAGTTTCTCAAAAAGTATTTAGGCCAGCAGAGCTACATGTTTGTGGAAGGTTTACCCTGTCCCTTACTTTTAGAATCTTCTCTACCACCTCCAAAGTTGTAAACTCCAGAGTATTTTCCATTCCAGATATATATTCACAGATTTTCTAACTCTTATCCTCTAATTGTGTCTTACTTGAGGAGAATGTAATGTCAAGGCATTGTTCTGGATGAAAGTGGGAAGATTTTTGTGTAGCACATATTTGCATACACATTGGATTCAATTTCCTATTTTCCATTAGAAATGCTGAATCCCTGAAACTAACATATACCCTATTAGACTCTGACTACTAATCCTAATATGATGGAGAAAAATAACACAAACATAATAGAAATACAAGCAATTTAGATGAGGTATGTTTTATAGTTGGAGTTGCCTTTTGCATGGTATAGTGTAGCAGTTATAAATCTAGTCAATTATTTGTTGAAATAGTTCTCCATTCATTTTTAAAGTTAACAAATAAGTGAATTCCTGTCCCCCTTTCTCTGTAGCCTATTCAGCACACGTATTTTTATATGCACATATAGAATCCTACCTGATACCACACGTACATTCTTGTGAGGTGGCTGACTTGGCAGATACAAATTTGAAGAAGAGATCACTCCTCCTAAACGCTGCTTGAACTGGTAATTCAAATGTGAGTGAGCTTCCTAGTTGAACAACATTATACATAAATCCATGTTCAGTAAAATGAATATATTTGGATCTGTGGATGATATACATTTCATGGTGAATTTTGTTTGGCATATATATTGCAATTTTTAATGTCTGTCTCTGTGTGTGTATATAAATATATATATATATAGATACACTCTCAGGAGTATTCAAAATATGAAATATGTGTCTTATTACACACTTCCTAAATTCATTCATATTTATGTTGTGTATTTATAATCAACTTTTCACAAGATTATTCTCAGAAATATTCATCCACCTGAAATACGTATTTGTTTCTTAGTACTGTTTCCACCCCAGATATGCATTCACGGATTTTCAAACTCTTCTACCCTAATTGTGTCTTACTTGAGGTGAAGGTAATGTAAAGGCATTGTTCTGGATGAGAGTGGGAAGATAATTGTGTAGCATATATTTTTATACACATTGGATTCATTTTCCGATATACCATTGAAAATACTGAATCCCTGACAATAACCCATACCCTACTATACTCTGTCTACTAATCCAAATGATGGAGAAAAACAACCCAAACAGAATAGAAATACAAGCAGTTCAGAGGAGGCGTGGGGTATAGTTGGACTTGCCTTTTTCATGATAAATGGTAGGTGTTATAAATCTAGCCAATTTTTAATTGAAATAGTTCTCCATGTGTTGTTAAAGTTAACAAATATGTAAATGCCTGTTTGCCTTTCTCTGTAGCCTATTCAGCACATGTATTTTTATATGCTTTATAGAATCCTACCTGGTATCACACGTTCATTTTTGTGAGGTGACTGACTTGGCAGATACAAGTTGTGAGAAGAGATCACTCCTCTAAACGCTGTTGGAACTGAAAATTCAAACTATGGGTGAGCTTCCTAGTAGAACAACATTATACATAAATCCTTGTTCAGTAAAATAAATATTTTTGCATCTGTGGATGCTATATATTTTATGATGAACTTCGATTGGCGTATATATTCCTACATTTTAATGTCTGTGTTTGTGTTTTGTGTGTGTGTGTGTGTGTGTGTATATATATATATATATATATATATATATATATATATATATATACACATATATATAATTATGAATATATATATATATATATATACTGTTCTGATTTTTTAAATATGAAATATATGTATCTTAAATAGACTCCCTAAATTCATTCATGTTCAAAAATGTGGATTTATAATAAACTTTTCACAAAATTATTCTCAGAAATATTCATCCTCCTGAAATACACATTTGTTTCATAGTTCTGAAAACTAACTTCAGTAAATCGTGCTTACAAATCCTAATATTTGTACAGTAACTAACCCAGATTAACATCAATCCAGTAGATTCGTATGGGACATGATGTGTATTCTGACGTTTATTTTCATTCAACACTGGTACATTACTATTTCTTCAATTTTTACAAATCATAGGATATATATATTTCATCCACAAGTTCACAAATTTATACGCATTTGTTTCACAATCACTTCCTGCTTCATAAAACATGTATTCCTCCAGGTTTCTTGACTGGTCTTTTCATGAGACTTCTTTCCAAACACATTATTTTAGATTTCCATAATCACTTTTGAAGCAAAACTCACACACCCTTCATGATAAACCATAACCTTAATGTGGCCATTAGATATATAACTGGTTGGAATGAATATTTGTATGTCAATATAAGATTTCTTGAATTTTTTCACATATAATTTCAATCCATTATTTAAAGTCGGAACCAGATATATTATTTATTCACAGTATGGTCTATTCATGCATTATCTCTATATGCACAGACAAAGGGTACACCTATTTTACCCCCATTACTAATTTATACGTCTTGAACATGTTGCTGCCAGAAATGGTGGAAAAATAGTCATGTCACCTGATCTACATATACGTTTTATCACAGTAATATTCTGGACAAAAAAAGCAAAGGTCACACTTAAGATTGTAGCAAAGACTAAATGAAAAGTGAGCATGGATTACTAAACATCCATGTCCAGGTTGCCTAATGCTGTCAAATGTCAATCCTATTGGTCACTACACATTTGTTTCTTTCTAAGATTATATATTCAAACTCAACCCTGTTGAAAATATCTAATCCTATCACTCACTTTATACTTTGCCTAATTTCGTAATGTCTCTATTGATATCAGCTTTCCTAACTATTTTCCCCAGTTCATCATTGTGACTGTCTCTTCACTTGTGCTGACATTAACATTCACTGTCTACCAGAAACCCTATTGCTAAACAACATTTGGTCCAAATCCTATACTCACTCTTCTTTCTAAACCTACCGAGAATCTTCCGAATCCTACCGACTATCCCTTTTGACTGGAAGTTCTCTTCTACATTTAATCATTCATGGTACAAGGACCTAAGCCATTGTATATCGATTTACCTGACACATCAGTGCAGAACATAATTCAAACCTACGTATCCCAATCAAGGGCCCAATGCCCTTTTGGACTTCAAATCTTAGCTAGATTTCTGTTTTCATACTTATAATTCACCTATATATTCTTGTAAATATCGCAGTTTCCCAATACCATTATTCATCCCGCAAAAAGTTTCCTAATCCAAATCGAACCTGTTAGTTAACCTAACCATACACTGTTCAGTCAATTTAACTTTACAGAAGAGCAGGGATAGAGTTTTTCTTACAATACAGGAATATAGGGGATCTTCCACATGCTGAGAAACTCAAAGGTCCATGCAGAAATGATTCCTGGAGAAGTTGTAAGCAGCTATGGAGGACCTAAGAGAGCAAAAGTCATCCTCCATGGCAAACAACCTGGTCAGGATGAAGGGTTGTGTCTGAAACAGCTTCTCTCTTCTTAATGTAGAGAAGATGGACCAAACCAGGCCTGTGTGGAGAGCTGTTCCCAGGTGCCAATGGTTGGTATACCATTCTAACTTGTGAAAGTGTCACAGGAGGTAGGGGCAGCCACCATCTCATGGGACCCTTGAAAGCAATTGTTAGGACAAAGTGGTTGCCAGGGCAGTAACCTCATTCAGTTCCTGAATGAGGTGACCTACCTCTCTTCCTTGATGACGGATCTCTCTGAACTTGGGATCCAGGAAGCCAGGCACCCAGAGTCAGTCCCAGTTTCTTACCCAGTGGGCTCAGTTGTTTGGAATAACCAAGGACAGAGTAAGTCTTCCTTGGTACCTACTGATGTGAGGATTGCCAAATGCCAAGAGAGCTCTAAAAAGGGGAATTTCATGAGAAAGCAGGTAGTGGCTCACCACTGGCTCCTGAAAACTTCACAGTGTTGGCCAAGGTGACCAGATCTGAGAAGGACAGGCCATTTCAAGGAAACATAGTATGGCCCATCAGTCAAAGTACATTCCAATTAGTCACAGACCTACTTGAATAAAGGAGGTGTCGTTGTGGGTGTGATTGTGATTTTGTGGTTATGTCTCATGTTCTGAGAATAGGTAAGAAAGGAGGTTTGTTTGCTTTAGAGTGGACTGTTTATAGTAAGTCATTTGACAAGGTGATTGTTTGTATGCCTGTGTATCCCACTGTGTCCGTGGTTGTAGACATTATAAAAGATAATGCATCAATGGATGTGTCCTGTCTAGTAGAAAGCTTGCCAACATTCATCCTGCCCAATTTATGAGTGGACTGCAGGTTGCTTTAGGGACGGGCAACACCTACTATCTTCCGAAGTTCCTGTTTTCTTCCTGAATTCTGGCCACTCTCCAGAGTAGGCTCATGGTTTTGTGTCCAAGATATGTACCACCTCCAAGCTCTGTGACATTGCCATATACTGGATAGCTGAAGGGAATAGCAAGCATCTCAGAAAACTCAGATATCAGTGTGACAAAGAAAGTCTCAGTAGAGAAACCCTGCTTTGGGCCTTTTGCTTACCTATTTTTCTGTTGCTCTGAGAGTCAGGAAGGTCTCTGCCTCAGGCCACCAATTTGTGAAGCCTGAAGAAAACTGTTTTCAAATGGAAATGAATGGGCATCACCTGTGTATCTTTGCTTAATTGCTTTGGAAAGGGATGTGTCTGAATCAGCCACTTGGCCCTGTGTGAGGCAGTGGCTTAGATTCTCAGCACCTGATGGAACTAAAGAAAGATCCCATGTGTGCTTCCAAAACCAAAATGGCAAAAATATCAGTAATTGTGTATGAAGAATCTTGCCTTACTCTGATAGGTTTCTGATCTCCATCAAATGAGACTAGGGATCCTTTGGGTCAAATGAGTTCTTCAAAGCCCTGCAGAGGCTAGCCCATATGAACTTGGGTTTTTTCATTACTTTAAATCACATTAAGAATCTATACCTGACAGTCAGTAGGCCTCAAATTGGAGAAGCAGAGCAGTATTAAGGCCAGGCTTATTTTATCACTCCTGGTTCACAGGAATGGTGTCCAGGCCCAGCTGACTTTAAGCAAATAAGGAATAAGGGAGCTTGTTTTGGATACTGTCTTGTGCTGCGCCCCTCATGGAAACCTCCAGCCAGAGGTTATAATGAGTGTCTATATGGAAGAAGGTGAGGACCATGTGGGAGTGTTTTGGTTTTAATTGTGTTCATTTGTGTAGTGGTTGGAAGAAATGACTGGATCCACCAGGGCTAGAACTTTGGTATGATTCACCTTAGAGACTGAGTTCTGGAACTGACCTCAGAGAAGTATTGTCATGAATTGTGTTGCGATTGTAGAAGGCCACGCATGAGAGTCGCCATTGGAATCTGAAATCTAGGCCAAGGGTGGCTTTCGACTGATCACTTGGAATCTCAGCCAGGATATCACATGATTTTATTCTGAAAGACTTGACAGGCATATTTGAGAGTCAAAACACACATGGACCTCACATTGTAGACCTCAATGGGCTGGGCTTCATGTGACTATTTGGCTACTCTTTGGGAAGCCTTGCCTTTGAGAGTTCTCCAGAGCATTCATTGAAATGAGGTTCCTCAACATTAAATGGTTCCTGAATGAATTGAAACCCACAGTTTCTCCAACTTCATCCTTGAAAAGTGGCTAGATAAATACCCTGAAATTTTTGAAACTCCCATGACCAGGTGGCACTGGAGAACCTTTGGATCTCCTGTTGCTGATCATGAGTGTACCAGACAGTGCCTTGATTGACTGGGTTTCATGATAATGGTGAAGAACAGAGATGCCAGTAAGTTGAGAATGCTGAGTAGTGGGCCCAGAGCAGTGGTGTGCAGGTGTGTGATAAAATATCTGAGGTGGGGCCGTGTGGATTTCCAATTGACTTCCAAATGCCTTTTGGCTGCCATGGTGCATCCAGCAGAACCTTACATGTAAAGGCATCTTATTATATGGAGAGGTTTCAAGGCAATGTTCAGAATCAGGTTGGTATGGTCAAGGAAAAAGCTGTGTGAAATAGAAGCCTGGTTGGTGCATTCTCCTGCAGTTCTGACCCACCACACGTGAAAGAACTCCCTCCAGCACTGTGTCCCAGTTGAACTCCTTGTATTTCGTGAAGCAAATACCAAACTCCCAGTGCAGCACCAAGAAACACCACAAAAATGGAGGATGATCAAATGGCTTCACAGTCCACACGGGGAGACACTTAGCCCCCAGTGGCCACAGTTTACCTACCAAGAGAGAATTCAGCACTGCTGCCTCATGTTCATTGGAAAATAAGAAACCATGCTCTCCATTCACATAGATGCAGACCCAGCTTTGATGGTCTCAATAAAAAAGAAGCTAAACCTTCTGACAACAAAATATATTTAAAGTACCCAACCTCAGAGGCAGTTTCTCAAGAAGTCTTTAGGCCGGCAGAGCTCTATGTTTGTGGAGTGTTTACCTCTTAGACCAGGATGTAAGAAAAGAACACTGACTCCAGTTAAAATCAAATTAAAGTAAGCTTATTATTTCCACTGGCTGGGCTGCCTCTCCCTCCAAAGATTGCGAGAGCAAGAGAGCAACCCCACCTTTACTACAGCCCAGGTTTGCAGCCCAGAAAGTTACACAAAAATGGGGTAACAGATAACAGAACTCTGACAAGCATCACACTAATGGGAGTTTACATTTTTTTTTTTTTGCTAGCCCCAACATCAAAATTTATGAGGACCATTAGAGCCTCAGAGAGGGTCATTGTCTGGCCACAGAAGGCCAATATTTATGAGGTGTGACAAAGTTTCAGAGAGGGCTGCAATCTGGTCAGAGAGCCATGCACGGGTGAGTTTAAGGCACGGGCAATCATTCCAAGCAGGTTCAGAATTTGCAGTAATTTACAGTAAAGCCAAAATGATTTTTTCATGGCTTTGTAGCAAGATGGCTCCCAATTTTAATAAAAGATAAGGTTGGGTCTATCATTCCCCCCTTTTCTTATGTGTCCCTTTGTAATCCTTGATAGGTTAGTGGAAAAGCACTGAGGAAATTTTAATCCCTCAGTTAACAGTCTCCAAATTTTTAGAACTCACCGAAAACCAGTCTCCCTGATATTACCTGACTTAATTAATTACTTATATTGATAGTCTATTTATTTTGGGCTCCATTGGTGTAAGTGGAGAGTCGTCTCTCATTTTGCCTTCTTCTCAGCTGAGAGAGGGTGACATGAGTGTGCATGGCGTGAGAGACATGAGTTGCCTTTTTGAAGTCAGTTGAGGAATATGAGTTGCCTTTTAGAAGTCAGTTCTTTTTGAAGTCTTGTTGAGGAAGAACAGGTTGTAAAGTCATCTGGGGATGGGTTCTTCTATGAGAGAAACAAAAAACATGAGTATTGAATAAATGTTGCAGTAGCTGGATCATGTCACTGTATGAAGTACCCTCACCAGTCTTTAATATCCCCAATTATCAGGACTGTCAACTTAATATTTAACTTTTAGTGTTACAGTTGTCCCTCCCCATAATATACATTTTAATAATTTAATGTCATCTGATTTTGCAAAATCCTTTCACTAGTATGACCTCTGTGTCTAATAGAGAAACATTTAATTCTGTTACTCAGGGCTGGATAATCGTACTAGCAAACACCAAGCCTACCTGTGTAGGTTAGGAATATCTGTAGGCCTTAAACTAAAAACTTCTGCCTCTGGCAGCTCCTCTTGATAGTCTTTGTAGCCAACAGTTTTACTTATTTTGGGAGGCTAACATAAAGTGTATACCTTAAAATATTATTATTATTATTATTATTATTATTATTATTATTATTTAAAATGCCCAGGAATGGCTGTATTTTGGTTTTAACTGTCTTTGCTAAGTGTTTAAGATGAAGCAGTCAAATGATTTTTGTTTCTATCTATTGTTAGCAGTCAGCTGAGCTTTTATGGGAGTCATTCCTTGGGAAACTTGAGAGCAGCTTCTCAGTTCTGCTAGTGCAATTTGAGCTAGGTGGGTTCAGGTCTTGCTTGACCATGTGGCTTCCCTCAGAAGCATCAGGGATGTCTCCCTTTCCTGATGACTCTTCTCTTTGTAGCAAATGCACTGATTGGCTTTCTGTTCTCCAGTGGTCTCATTAATCTCCCTGATCGGGAGGTTATGTGGCCCAGAGTTGCAAAGCTCATAGAGAAGTCCCCTGTTCCCTGGATTCAGACTGACTCAAAGGGCAAGAGTCAAATATTGGTTTTTTTTTGGCCCTTTTCATTTAACTTTAATTTTCAATCCTAATCTGAAACAACCAGCAAATAAATTTTAACAGCCATATATTAAGAGTACTGCACTTTAATGTCTATAAGTTTATAATTATTTATATTTTATTAATTGGGATCTTATTATTCTGTCTGTCTTGTAGTTGATGACTTATTTTCTTAAATTAACCCATGTTGTGTTCTTAAAGCAACACTTCTGTAAAACACCAACAGGGAATCTTTAGATCACTTATAAAGAAATTAAAAAATAAATTTTTTTAACAAGAGTAAAAATACTTAGTTCATGTAATAGCTACCCTGAATTTTTTGGTGAGTTATATATTATATCACCTTTTTGAGATAATAGTAATCTTGACAGAAAAAAAAATTTGAACATAACTTTAAATGAAATAAAATCTGACCTACTGCTTTCGTAGTCATTCTCACATGTAGTAAGATGGGACACAGAGTCTTATCTCAGGTAAGCAGGGCTCCTTATAAATCTTAAATGCTTTAGTTCTCAAGCTGATCTTTTTTTTAAATATCATTTTACAAAGTTTACATGAATTGTTTGAGGTCACATGAACATTAGCTCACACCATATGATATCACATTTAAAACATGAATTAAAGTACGGCTGAAAGATTTTAACCTTTACATAGATTAGGGTCTCATTAACTTAAAAATACATTTAAATTGTTCCACAATGTAAAAAGTAACATAAAACTTTACATATATTATTGATAACAGGTAAATAAATCCCGAATATATATTTTATTTACCATACAACTTCAGAACACCTGCTTGATATAATGCTCTTTTAAAGTTTCTACCTTATAGAGTTGTATAACTGGAAAATATGAGCACATTAATAGCATCACAATTGCATTGAAGTTTCTACATTAACCAAGTTTAGCTTTTAAAGAAATGGCAGTACAGTGCTCTAAAATAACAGTTCTTATTTAAACATTTGTTTAATTTTTATGGTTGCTTGCTCTAGAAAATTTAAATCTTAATAAACTTAATGTTATGGGTAAACTTATGTTTAAAAAATTTTTGTCTCTTTTACACATGACTGATTTTTACAATCTTATACAGACTTTAGTACAAACTTATACAGACCTTAGTATATCAATCAGATATCAAACAAAAGTACTCATGAATGAGTAATCCCATATCAAATTTACTTTACTTATTTATCAAAATATTAGACAAATTTTTTGAACACTGTAAACCATTTTTTTGATTGAAAGAAAAGTCCTGGAACAAAGGCATATTAGACCTTTTGTAGACATTAATAGTTTATTAGATTTTTGAACACCTAGAAAAACTTGTAAGCTTAAATTTAAAGACATTTATATTTATCTGTTTACCCAATTTAAATTGAAACATTTAAATCACGTGAATTAAAGATCTTTGGATCCACTTTTTAAAATTGTTTTTATGAGTTCTTTTTAATATGAGTGCTCCTTATATATGTTAATTTGTATCATATATATGATATATGGACATATGTATATATATATATATATATATATATATATATATATATATATATATATATATATAGACATACAACACATAACAAATTGTGCACACATAATAAAAGTGAAGGCCTTGTAGCTTTTCACAGGTGAAATCTCCATTGCAATGATTTAAAAATTCCACAGTTGGTCAAAGATATTACTGATCAGAAAAACATTAACCTAGTTCTGTAGGAGCAAAATCATGAGCTCAAAAAATAAATAAAGAACCTAAGGAAAAAATTATGAGTCCTAGAAAAATGACTGGCCAGTAATTAGTAAATACCATACAATTTACCTTTTTTTTCCCTTAGGCCTCAAATAAGTCTCCTACTAAGCTTACAGGCTTCTTTCATTTGCATTTCAAAATAAGTCCTGGCTGAGGTCTGGAAGAAGAAGGAAAAAAAGGCTATTCTGAGCAGAAACCTTAGGCCTAAGGTATTTTAACCATAATTTTCATGTTAGGATGTTGAAAATTATGATACAAGTTTAAGATACAATTCACAAAATTTTATATCTTTACAAGTTGTTTTGTCAACAGATATCATACTATGATTTAGTATTCTTGTCCAAATTAATGAACTGGTACACACAGTGACATTTTCCGAGGCTACCTAATTTAAAATTGGTGAAAAAAAGACTGAATGATTGGGAAGTTACTTGCCAACTTGGAAGTAGAGTTCTTTAGTTTTCCATCCTAAGTATTTAAGTTCTCTGGCATGAATTATCTGAAACCATGAACTAAACAAATACCTAAACCCGACTTTTAACTGCAAGATTGTGGAATGCTTCAAAAACCCATTCAGATACCAGATTGGTACAATGAAACATCATCATTTAGACACACATTCAGCTAAGATCATTTCCAAGAAACAATTTATAATATTAACACATTATTGCACATGTCTTAAAGGGCTAGAAAAAAGGCACAAGACAGACAGAAATGAACTCCAGACAATGGCTGACAGACAGAACCCTTTAAAACAGAGCAAATAAGAGAAAAATCTCCTTCTCCAGTGGCACCACAGATGTCCCCACAAGGGGACCAAATGTTTTCACAGAGGAGCAACCTGAAATATAAAGTAAAGTGTCTCCATGGCGACTTTACTGCATTTAGTGTCCCCTTTTTGTTTTTCTCTTTTTTAAAGAAGACAGAGGTGGCATTATCCTTGCAGTGCAGGGAACGAAGGAGGGAATTCCCTGAAGCAACAGGGCTTCGGCAGATGCTGGGAGATACTCAGTTCTTCATTCCCCAGCAGGCATTACCATCTGCACTGGGTGTGCTCCAGGCAGCCAGCTAGGGGCTTCTCTCATTCTGCTTAACAAATGGTGGTAAAGTTCATCACAGTTCCTTAAAACACAGTCCAAAGGGGTGTCAGGCTTACTTGCTTTGTTACCCATTTTCACGTTCAATATCCTTAAGATTTTATCACAGAAATCACAAAACAAAACGCACAAAAACAAACAAACAAAAAACATATAGAACACAGAACAAAACACACACACACACACACAAAAAAAAAAAAAAAAAAACAGAATCCCGGTGCCAAAACAGAAAAACAGATGAGCAATTCAACGTCTTGCTAAAGCTCTGGGGTAGGAGCGCATGCGTGTCCCTCGGCACCTCTCTAACCTTCCAGAGGAATTCCCTACAGAACGGAACAGAGGACAGAACGATTCTCATTACTATCCTGGACAGGAGTGAATGTGAGCCTCCCCAGGCCAACTCTCTGTCATTAGAAGAGATCTCCCTTAACCAGATATAAGATGTTATCAAGGTGCCACTTACCTATGGAGGCCTCCTCCACCAGGTACTTGCTAATAGTTTCAGTGCGGTGGTTCACTGTAGTGCTCCCCAGACCGACGGCTCACTCCAAGGCCTTGGAACATCTCAAGTTGTGCACCCCCTAGAGTGGCTCCCCAGCCCGTAGCCCTGGAGGGAAGGCCAGCTTCAGAATTTTCAGCAGTCTGGTCTTGTGATCTGGTCGGGCAGGGTCATCTCACTGGGGAACTCCAAAATGTTGGAATAGGATGCAAGAAAACACCAGTGACTCCAATTAAAATCAAATTAAGGCAGGCTTATTATTAAAACTGGCCAGGCTGCCTCTCCCTACAAAAATGGCGGGAACAAGACAGCAACACCACCTTTCCTACAGCCCAGCTATATAGCCCAGAAAGTTACACAAAAAGGGGGTTACAGATAACAGAACTTTGAAAGCATCACACTGATGGTAGTTTACATTTTTTTTGCTGGCCCCAACATCAGAAATTATGAGGACCATTAGAGACTCAGAGAGGGTCGTTGTCTGGCCTGGGAAGGCCAATATTTATTAGGTGTCACTAATGTTTCAGAGAGCACTGTTATCTGGTCAGAGAGCCAGGCATGGATGAGTTCAAGGCACGGACAGGCATTCCAAGCAGGTTCAGAATTTGCAGTAATTTATAGTAAAGCCCAAATTATCTTTTCATGGCTTTCTGGCAAGATGGCTCCCAATTCTAATAAAAGATCAGGTTGGGTCTATCAAGCCTGTCCTTTACTTTTGGAAACTCCTCTACAACCTGCAAGGTTGTGAACTCCTGACCATTTTACATTCCAGATATGTATTTACAGATTTTCTAACTCATGTCCTCCAACTGTGTCTTACTTGGGGTGAAGGTAATATCAAGGCATTGTTCTGGATGAGAGTGGGAAGATTTTTGTGTAGCACATATTTGCATACACATTTAGGAGATCACTCCTCCTAAACACTGATTTGGAACAGAAAATTCAATCTATGGGGGAGCTTCCTAGCTGAACAACATTATACATAAATTCAAGTTCATTAAATAAATAGTTTTGGATCAGTGGATGATATATATTTCAAGATGGATTTAAATTGGCATATATATTGCTACATTTTAATGATCCATGTGACTTTGTGTTTATAATGTTTTGTGATTTATGTGGATTTATAATCAAATTTTCACAAGATTATTCTCAGAAATATTCATCCAACTTAAATACATACTTTTTTCCTAGTACTGAAAAGTAACTTCAGTGAATGGTGCATAAAAATCCTAATATTTCTACAGTAACTGACCCAGATTAACATCAATGCAAGTAGATTCCTATGGGACATGATGTGTATTTTGATGTTCATTTTTATTCAACATTGGTACATTACTATTTCTGCAGTTTATGCACATTATATATAGTATGATATATAATGTTCAATCACTTCCTTCTTGAGAACACATGTATTCTTACAGGTTTCTTGACTATTCTTTTCATGAGACTTCTTTCCAAACACATTATTTTTGATTTCCATAATCACTTTTGAAACAAAACTCACACACCTTTCAGGATAAACCACAACCATAATATTACCATTAGATGTATAACTGGTTGCAGTGAATGATTGTATATCAATATGAGATTTCTTTTATATTTTCAGATATCAATTCAATCCATTATTTAAAGTAGAGCAAGTTATATTATTTACACACAGTATGGTTTTTTCATGCATTATCTGAATATTCATAGACACAGGGTACACCTATTTGTACCCTCAATAGTAATTTATACATCTACAAAATATTGCTACAGAAATGGTGGAAGAAATACTCAAGTCACCTGATCTACATATACATTTTATCACAATAATATTCTGGACACAAAATGCAAAGGTCACACTTATGATTTTACCAAAGCCTAAATAAAAAGGGAGCATGGATTAATAAAAACATCCATGTCCTGGTTACCTAATGCTCTCAAAAGTCAATCCAATTTGTGACAACATATTAGTTTCTGCCTAAGGTTATATATTCAGACTCAAACCGTTGAAAATGTCAAAACAAATTACACACTTCATACTTTTACTGACTTCCTAATGTCTCTATTTATATCTGCTTTCCTACATATTTTCCCCAATTCGTCATTGTGACTGACTCTTCACATGTGCTGACATTTACATTCACTCTCTACCCGAAACCTTATTTGTAAAGAACTTTTGGTACAAATCCTATACTCATTCTTCTTTCTAAACCTACTGACTATCTTGCTAATCCTACAGACTATCCCTTTTTTATTGGATATTCTGTATGTTATTCAATCATCTAGTGTATATGATCCTATTTCTTTGTATATCAATTTATCTGAGACATCTGTGCAGAATATAATTCAAAGCAAAGTATGCTACTCAAGGGCCCAAAGTCCTACTTGGCTTCAAGTCTTCCCTAGATTTCTGTTTCCATACTTATATTTCACCTATATATTCTTGTAAATATCTCAGGTTCCCAATACCGTTATTCATCCAGCAGAATGATTCCTAACGCAAATAGAACATGATATTAACATTAACCATACACTGTTCCCTCAATCTAACTTTACAGCAGTGCAGGGATAGAGTTGGTCTTACAATCCAGGAATATAGGGGATCTTCCACCTGCTGAAAATCTCAAAGATCCATGCAGAAATTATCCCTGAAGAAGATATAGAATGCTATGAAGGACCTGAGAGAGCAAAAGTCATTTTCCATGGCAAACAACCTGGTCAGGATGAAGAGATGTGTCTGAATAAGCCTCTCACATTTTAATGAAGACAAAATGGACCAAACCAACCCTGTGTGGAGATCTCTCCCCCAGTACCTATTGTTGATATACCATTCTAACTTGTGAAAGTGTCACAGGAAGTAGGGGCAGCCTCCATCTCATGGGACCTTAGGAAGAAACTGTTAGGACAAAGTGTTTTCCAAGGCTGTGAGCTCATTCAGTTCATGAAGGAAGTGACCTACCTCACTTCTTTGTGATGGAACTCTCTGAACTTGGGATCCCAGAAACCAGGCACCCAGGGTCAGGCCCAGTAACAGTCACAGAGATCTCACTTTTTTGGATTTATCATGGAAAGAGTCAGTCTTTCTTGATACTTACAGATGTGAAGATGGTCAAATGCCAGAAAAAATCTGAAGAGGTGTCTTCCCTGAGAATGCAGGTAGTGGCGGCTCAAAGCTGGCTCCTGACAACTTTACAGAGTGGGCCAAGGAGTCCAGATTTGAGAACAGACAGGCCATTTCGGGTGAACAAAAAATGGCTCACCAGGCAGAGAACACTCCGGTTAGTAACAGACCTTCTTGGGGGAAGGAGGTGCATTTGTGGGAATGAGTGTGGGTTTGTGGTTTTGTCTCATGTTCTGAGAATAGGTAGGAAAGTTGGTTTGTTTGGTTTCGAGTGGACTGTTTCTATTAAGTCATTTGACAAGGCAAGTGTTTCTATGTCTGTGTATCCCACTGTGTCCGTGGGTGTAGACATTACAAAAGAAAATACATCAATGGATGTGTCCTGTCTAGGAGAAAGCTTCCCAACATTCACGCTGCCCAATTTATAAAAGGACAGAGGGTTGCCTTATTTGTGGGCAAGACCTGAAATCTTCCTAAGTTCCTGTTTTCTTCCTGAATTCTGGCCACTCTCCAGAATAGGCTCATGATTTTGTGACCAAGATAGGTACCACCTCCAAGCTCTGTGACTTGGCCATGTACTGGATAGCTGAAGGGAATGGCGAGAATCTCAGAAAACTCAGATATCAATGTTACCAGGAAAGTCTCAGTGGAGAAACCCTGCTTTGGGACTTTTGCTTACCTATTGTTCTATAGCACTGAATGTCAGGAAGGTCTTTGCCTAAGGCCACCCCGTTGTGAAGCCTGAATAAAACAGTTCTCTAATGTAAATGAATGGGCATCACCTGTCCCTCTTTGAGTAATTGATTTCGAAAGGGATGTGTCTGAATCAGCCTGTTGGCCCTGTGTGAGGCTGTGGCTTAGATTCTCAGCACCTGATGGATCTAAAGAAAGATGCCATGTGTGCATCCAAAACCAAAATGGCCAAAAGAGTACTCATTATGGATGAAGTCTCTCGCCTTCCTCTGTAAGTTTCCTGACCTCCATAAGGTGAGAATAGGAATCCTTTGGGTCAAATGAGTTTTTCAAAGCCCTTCAGAGTCTAGCCCATTGGTGCTTGGGTTTTCTCATGACCCAAATCCACATGAAGAATCTAAACCCCACAGTCAGTAGGCCTCAAATTGGAGAAGTGGAACAGTAATAATGGTAGGCCTATTTGATCACTCCTCGTTCACAGGAAGGGTTTCCAGGCCACCCTGACTTTAGGCAAATGACGGGCAAGTGAGCTTATTTTGGACACTGTCTTGTCCAGCGCCCCTCATAGAAACCTCCAGCTAGAGGTTATGATGAGTGTCTATGTGGAAAAGATGAGGGCCATATGGGAGTGTTTTTGTTTAAATTTTGGTCATTTGTGTGGCGATTGGAAGAAATCACTGGGTCCACCTGGGCTTGAACTCTAGTGTGAATCCCTATAGAGACTGAATTCTGGAACTGACCTCAGAGAAGTATTGCCATGAGCTTTGTTGGGATTTTAGGAGCCCACGCATGAGAGTAGCCCTTATAAACTTAGATCAAGGCCACAGAGCACTGGGAATCTCAGCCAAGATAATCCATGATTTTCTTCTTAAAGTCTTGGCAGCCATAGCTGAGAGTCAAAACACACATGTACCTCACATTGTAGACTTCAATTGGACTGGCTTCATGTGACCTTTTGACAACTCTTTGGGAAGCCTTGCCTATGAGAGTTCTCCAGAGTTTCATTGAAATGAGCTTCCTCAGCATTTAATGGTTTTTGAAAACCACAGTTCCTCCAACTTCATCCTCAAAAAAATGGCTAGATAAACACCATGAAATTTTTGGAATTCCCATGACCAGGTGGCACTGGAGAATCTTTGGATGTCCTATTGCTGATCATGAGTGTATCAGACAGTGCCTTGACTGACTAGGTTTCATGAAAATTGTGTAGAACAGAGATGCCAGTAAGTTGGAGCCTGCAAATTAGTGGGCCTAGATCAGTGGTGTGAAGGTGTGTGATAAAACGTGTGGTGGGGCCATGTGGATCTGCCACTGGCTTCCAAATGGCTTGTGAATGACATGGTACAGCCAGCAGAACCTTCCATGTAAAGGCATCTTTTTGTATAGGGAGATTTCAAGGCAATGTTCAGAATCAGGTTGCTATGGACAAAGGGGCAACCCATGTGGGATAGAATCCTGGTTGGTGCATTCACATGCAGACCGTGACCTCCACACGTGACAGAACTCCCTCCAGCACTGTGTCCCAGTTGATCTCCTTGTATTTCATGAAGAAAATACCAAAGTCCCAGTGAAGCAGCAAGAACCACCACGAAAATTGGAGGAGGACCAAATGGCTTCACAGTTCACACGGTGAGTCACTTAGCTCCCAGTGGCCATAGTTTAACTACAAAGAGAGTATTCGCACTGCTGCCTCATGTTCATTGGAAAATTAGAAACAATGTCCTCCAGGTCACATAGATGCAGACCCAGCTTTGATGGTCTCACTAGAAAGTAAGCTAAAGCTACTGACAACAACATATATTTCAAGTGCCCAACCTCAGAGGCAGTTTATCAAGAAGTCTTTAGGCCAGCAGAACTCCATGTTTGTGGAGTGTTTACCATGTGCCTTACTTTTGGAAACTGCTCTACCACTTCCAAGTTTGTGAAATCCTGAGTATATTCCATTCCACATATGCATTCACAGATTTTCTAACTCTTCTCCTCTAATTGTGTCTTACTTGGGGCGAAGTTAATGTCAAGGCATTGTTGTGGATGAGAGTGGGAAGATTTTTGTGTAGCACATATATGCATACACATTGGATTCATTTTCCAATTTTCCATTCGAAATACTTAATCCCTGACACTAACTCATAAACTACTAGACTCTGACTGCTAATCCTAATATGATGGAGAAAACTAACCCAAACAGAATAGAAATACAAGCAGTTCAAAGGAGGCATGGTGTATATTTGGACTTGCCATTTGCATTATGAAGGGTAGGTGTTATAAATCTAGTTAATTTTTAATTGAAATAGTTCTCCTTGTGTTTTTAAAGTTAATAAATATATAAATTCCTGTCTCCCTTTCCCTGTAGCCTATTCAGAACATGTATTTTTATATGCACATATAGAATCCTACCTGGTATCACATGTACATTCTTGTGAGGTGGCTGACTTGGCAGATACAAATTATGAGAAGAGATCACTCCTCCTAAACCCTGTTGGATCTTAAAATTCAACCTATAGGTGAGCTTCCTAGTTGAACAACATTAAACATAAATCCATGTTCAGTAAAAGAAATATTTTTGCATCTGTGGATGATATATATTTCATGTTAAATTTCGATTGGCATATATATTGGTAATTTAATGTCTCTGCATGTGTGTTTTTTGTGTATATATATATATATATATATATATATATATATATATATATATATACTCTCCAGATTTTTCAAAATATGAAATATATGTGTCTTATATACACTCCCTAAATTCATTCATGTTCATGTGTATGGATTTATAATCAAGTATTCACAAGATTATTCTCAGAAATATTCATCCACCTGAAATACGTATTTGTTACCAGTACTGAAAACTAACTTTAGTTAACTTTGCATACAAATACTAAATTTGTACAGTAACTGACCCAGTTTAACATCAATGCAAGTAGATTACTATGGGACATGATGTGTATTTTGGCATTCATTTTTATTCAACACTGCTACATTACTATTTCTTCAATTTATGCACATCATAAGATATATATTTCATCCACAAGTTAGCAAACTTATAGGCATTTGTTTCACTTTCAATAACTTCCTGCTTCAGAACACATGGATTCCTCCAGGTTTCTTGTCTGGTCTTTTCATGAGACTTCTTTCCAAACACATTATTTTCAACTTCCATAATCAATTTTGAAGCAAAACTCACACACTCTTCATGATAAATCATAATCCTAATATAACGTTTAGATGTTTAACTGGTTGGAATGAATGTATGTATATCAATATAAGATTTCCTGTATATTTTCAGATATCAATTGAATCCATTATTAAATTTGGAATCCATTATATTATTTATTCACAGTATTGTCTATTCATGCATTATCTCTATATTCATATCACAGGGTACACCTATTTGTACCCCCAATAATAATTTGTACATTTCGACACAGAAGCAATGGTCACACTTATTATTTTACCAATGTAAATGTCAGGCGAGCATCGGAGGAAGAGACTACCAGGGACTGTCTAATGCAACAGCCAAAAGTTTATGGGGGTCCAACATGCTGGGGCTCAGAGCTCCCTTGAATAGAGCAGAGAGCCCTGAGAACAGCTTAAGCAGAGCTTATATACTTTCCTTGGAGAGGGCAGGGAGGGAAGATTATTGATGGGTCAGGGCGAGTGGGCAGTTTGCGTGCAAATGGGTGAGGGAGTACATTCTGCAGTTTTGCAGTTGGTACAGAACATTCAGGGAACAAGATTAGCGAACAGTTCTCAAGATATCAACAGTGTTTTTTTAAGCATACCGTAGAACTGGAAGTGACAATTACCTATTTTATTTACCTTTCATTCCCCACTTTCTTTTGGTTACATTAAATCATAATAGTGATCATTGAGGATGTCACATTTTATGTCTGCTAGTGTGGTATATTGATTTCTGATTACCATAAGTTTAACTTGTCCAATTTGAGCTTGGAGAAAGGAAACTACACGGTTCAGCAAACAGGGTCCTACAGTTAGCAATAATGTGAGGATTATTAATGGACCGGCCAGGGCTGATAAAAGCATAGTTACCCAGGGGGATTCTGTGAACCAAGACTCAAACCACCCTTTTTGGGCCTCTCTCTCTTATTGATGCTCTTCAATGCGTCTTCTTAATTTAATCATAGTTTCTTTTACAACTCCAGTATGGTAGGCATAATAACAACATTCTTCCCTCAATGCAGGACAAAGGCCCCTTCTCTCATGAAGAGGAGGTCGAACCCTCGCCTGTTCTGTAAAACAACTTCAGAGAGAGAGGTTAAAGATTCTTGTAAAGCTGTGATGGTGGTTTTTTAATATCTTTAAGTTTTGGTCTATTGCTGCTTCTAATTGGGTCATTTGTTGTGTCCCATGGATTAGGGCAGTGGTTCCTGTGCCCTTCTCTGCAGCAACTACTATTCCTCATAGGATGGCTAAAGTGAAGGATAGAGGTTGCCAGCGGAACCGGGTTGTATGCCCCCCTATTTGAAATTTAAATGATCCTGCCTCATAATAGAGCACTCGGGGAAACATCTGCACCATTACATAATTAATCACATCTGCTGATAATTTTATGAATAAACAATGTTTAAGTATATAGAATTATACTGTTGTAGGTATGGACAAGACAAGGCACCTAAGATAGCACCAAAGACAGGGAAACAGTCCTATTTGGTTGCAACCGGATATAGAGGGCATTGCTTCTGTTGTAATCAATTAATCCCCTGAATCCCAAGTTTAGGTAGTTTCAAAATTTTGTACCCAACATGTAAGGGAAAAGACTCCGAAATTCACAGTCTGCAGAAGTTCACAAAAAGCAGTTTTTGGTTCTGTTTTTATTTTCCTCTTCTCTGGGAAAGATAACTTATTAAGGACACCTGGGAGGGGGAGAGCTTTTTTCTTCTCTTTTATTTTCTCCCTGCCAGCTGTTACCATGGAGCCCAGTTGGTAACTTCTTTATCTTGGAAATGTAGCCATCTCTGGAAGCCTCAGCTCAAGGCCAGAGGCCTTGTTCACATATTTTGTGAAAAACTAGTAAGGGGGTGTCTAGCTTAGAAGGGCTGATTTTTCCAGCCAGTGGCCAAGTATAACAGAGCAACACGAAAAGAGGAAGTTTATCTACACTGAACTCTTTTATAGGGACTTTGTTGCTGAAAGTCCTAAAGTCAGCCACGATGAAGACTTCTGGAGAAGGCCATTTAAGATTTTTCTGTGGGCCTGGTACAGAGGGGAAGACAGGGAAGGCGGGGGGTGAGAGCAGTTCTGTGGTTCTGAGAATGAGGAAAAAGAGATATAAAAGAATAATGGGAAAAGGGTTTGGGATTTTCCTGGCAACAAAACTTGAGCAGTAGAACAGGTAGAGCAGATGGGAAGACGGGAATGAGTATCTAAAAAGCCTGTGAGGGACTTTAAATTCTTAGTAACCTGTTTTTAGTGATGACAAAGCAACTTTAAAGGCCATTTTCATTACATCTTGGATAGGCGTCTGAGGGCACTCCTCAGCTGGTTTGAGCTTTGGGTTAGCTGGTAAGAGGACCTGGTGGGACCCGGTGTGGGCACTGACAGGAGAAGAGAGGAGTGAGTGGGTGGAAGGGTACCTCAGTATCTGCTGCCTCAGCATGGGGGCAATGGTCTGAGAACCAGCGGAGGTTTGGGGTTTTGATCTAGTAATTGGAGGGGAGAAATCAGGTTGTTGATGTGAGAGTGACAGCAGAGAATCTGGAGCAGAAGGATCTATTGGAGAAACATATTTCGTGATGTGAGCAAAGGAGGGAAAAGGCCTACACATAGGGGAATTTTCTTCTATCCTTTTGAGCACTTGCCGAAGTTGAAATAGTCACACAGAATTTGAGGATCTAGAGACCCCTCTGGGGGCCATCGGTTTTGGTTGTCTAATTGGTAATATGGCCAATGCTGTGAACTGAATTTGATGAGGAGTTTGGGTTCCACCAGGCAGCCCCTGTATGCTCACATCCCCATGACTTACGGAAGAAGACGGCTTTTCCCCCACACAGCCGTGGTTGTTTGTGGCTTTGATAGTCCACCGGGCAAACATAGTAATCTAGGCTAGCCAACCTGCATCAGGCTTGCGTGTCCCTACATCCATAATGTTTGTTTCCATTATCTATGGTACGGGAGAAATTTAATGGAATTTTAGTGGGATCCTCTTCATCAGAGATATCCCAATTGGAAAGACGTATACCCAGCTGACAAATATCTGGGTGGAGAGTTGGCCACCAGGTCCCTAAGGGGGCTGTATGTGAGACAGACCATACTTCTTGTCTAATAGGATTTGTGATCAGCCATCGCTGCTGAATGGGCTGATGATGGTTAGGACTAGTGGTGGCCAAGGGGAGAGTCTATAGCCTTATCCACATGGCAAATATGCAATTTGAAAGGGTTACCAGTCTTTTCCACTTTCAAGCCAGAGTCTGGACAGGGCACAGGCTTGAGATGAGAATTAGGATCCAGGAAGTGATTCCGTCTACCTTTACCACTGTAGGTTTTATAAGTAGCACCTGGTATGGTCCTGTCCAGCGGGGTTCCAGGGATGACACCTGATGTCATCTTATGTAGATGAAGTCTCTTTTTTGATATCGATGTGGAGTCTCCTCTTCACCAGGTTGGTAGGCAGTGGCCAGCTGTTTTGACAGGTATCCCTGAGTTCTTTCAATAGCTTTAAGTTTGTCAAGCAAGGGGGTGTGGAAGGGATCGGTAGGTCTTAGAGTTGTGGTTAGGTCCTTACTGGATGAGGGGCCCCATAGAGAATTTCATAGGAGGTGAGGTTACACAAAGAAACAGAGGGAGTATTTCTTGCATGAAACAGTGCATAAGGCAGGAGCATAGTCCAATCTTTGATGCCCTCTCTAAGCTTAATTTCGTTAAGGTTCTTTAATGGTTCTATTAATTTTTTTAACCTGTCTTGAGCTCTGGGGTCTATAAGCACAATGTAACTTCCAATTTATCCCCAGGATCCTGGCTAACCCCTTACTTACCTGGGCCATGAACGCCGGTCCATTATCAGACCGTATTACCTTAGGTAGGCCGTATCATAGAAAAATATCTTTCAGGATTTTCTACCACCATTTGTGCCTTTTTTTTGTGGGGAAGGCTTCAATCCATCCTGAAAATATATCTACAAACACTAGGAGATATTGAAGTCCATACCTTGCTGGCTAAATTTCAGAAAAGTCCACTTCCCAGAATTTCCTGGTCTGGTTGCTCATAGGTGCTTTCCTGCAGGAAGCTTGGAAGGGTAATTGTTCTATTGACAGAACGGACAGGGTTTTGTTACCCGTTCAGTTATGTCCTTTCGCTGTGAGTCGGTTAGTGGAAAACTCTGTTCTTGATCCTTCAGGAATGCCTGCAGTTTCTTTGGACCAAGGTGTGTGAATTGATGTACATTTTTAACGTAGTGTAGGGCTTTCTGAAATTGCAGGCTTGGCTCAGTGAAGTTGAGGAGTTCAGTGCCAGTGTCGTAAGATGTTATCAAAAGCTTGCTGGTGCTCAGGGGTCCATTGGAATTGGGCATCTCCCTTTAACAGCGGGTATAAAGGAGAAGTTAAGGACGCAAACACAGGAATCCATAACCTGCAAAACCCAGTAGTCCCAAGAAACTCTTTGTGTTGTCTGCTGCTGGGGGGGGGTGGTATCTGCACAACCGTTTGTTTTCTGGGCTCAGTGAGCCAACGTTTACCACCTCTAAGGGAATAGCCCAGGAAGACTACTTCTTGCTGGCAAATTTGGGGTTTTTTGGAAGAAGCTCTATACCCGAGTTGAGCAAGCTTACATAATAGTGCTTGGTTCCCAGACTCACAGTTTTCCTTGGTGTTGGCTGCAGTAGCAGGTCATCCACGTATTGAAGCTGGGTGACTTCGGGGTGCATAGTTCTGAAGTTGTTGACATCTCTGTGGAGGGCTTCATCAAAGAGAGTGGGGGAGTTTTTGAACCCCTGTGGGAGTCTAGTCCATGTTAGTTTACCATACGTTCCGGTTTCTGGGTCTACCCACTCAAAAGCAAACAGAAACTGACTGTCTTTATGCAGAGGCATGCAAAAGATAGCATCTTTATGTCCATACCATTTTTACTCAGGGTTCAGAGTGATAAGCAGATTGTACAAATTATTTACCGTGGGGTGAATGTCCTGCACTCTGTTGTTGATCTCTCTTAGGTCTTGAACGGGGATAGTGACCAGTTCCTGGATTTTTTACTGGTAGCAGGGGAGTGTTCCAGGCCGATTGACAGGGCCTTAGGACCCTAAAGCCAGATATTTCTGAATATGGGGCCTTAACCCATCTTTAGCATTTTTGCTCAGAGGATGTTGTTTGACATTGATTGGGGAGGCTGAGGTTTTTAACTCCACTGTTCTTGGAGGTTGTTTCATGGCTAGGCCTAACCCAAAAATTTTTGCCCAGGCATCTGGGCAATCTGTTATCCATTTCTGGGGTAGCTTGCCTGTTTGATCATTCTTGGGGTGTGTGAAAAGTGGATGTTCATCTTCGACTGACATTTATAAAGCCATGACTATAGGAGTTTTTAATGAAGGATTTAGAAATTTCATTTTGGGGCCTTCGGGGTTAAAAGTTGTTTTGGCCCGGAGCTTACTGAGCAGATCTCTGCCCATCAATGGGGCCAGGCATTCTGGGATTACTAGGAAGGAATGTTGGATTTTTCCTTTCCCCATGTCCATGGTCCTCTTAGTTGTCTAAGTCTGATATTTACTGCTGTTAGCCCTTTGAACTAGAGACCTTTTATTTGATAGAGGGCCCAGTGGGGCCTTAAGGGCTGAGTATACTGCTGCTGTATCCACTTCAAAGTTTATGGGGTCCCCTTCACTTCAAAAGTTACCCTGAGCTCGGGGAAGGGATCTGAGCCCCGACATTCTCAGTCAACCTCCAGAGTCAGAAAGGCTGTCTGGCGTGGCTGTCTCTTTCTAGGGCACTTTTTGGCTCAGTGTCCTTTTTCTTTACAGTAGGCACATTGATCTGAGGCCAAGGGTGGCCTCTGGTGGGGACCCAGGTATCGCTTCTTGTCTCCCTGTTTCTTAATTTCTGGCCTATTTATTGTTGTGACCAGGACCTTAGTTAATACCTTCATCTGTCTTTTTCATCTGTCATCCTCCCTTTGCTCCCTTTCGTTCTCTCTGTTTCTCTCTTATAAGATACTTTCTCGGCTACCCTGACTAAATCTCTCAAAGTCATATCTTGTAATCCATCTAAGTATTGTAACTTTCTTTTAATATCCAGATCAGCTTGCCCAATGAAGGCCATCATGACATATGTCTTTTGATCCTCTGCCTGAAGATCGAAAGGAGTATATCTCCTATATGCCTCCATAATTCTCTCTAGAAACATAGAGGGATATTCATCAGGCCCTTGAATAATCTCTCTTACCTTGGCCAAATTATTTGGTTGGCTAGCGGCCGGTTGGAAACCCACTATTAGGGCCCGGCAATAAGTGGACAGATGCTCTCTACCTTCAAAGGTGTCGGGGTCCCAGTTGGGTCAGTTCAAGGGTAAGCCGGCTTTGATAATGTTGGGAAGTTGTGTTGGTCACGCATTTGGTCCGAGGATATTTTTTTCTAGCTTCCAGAAAGTTTCTCTCTCGTTCCTCTGTCATGAAGAGAATCCCTAGGATTTGTTGGCAGTCATCCCAAGTAGGCAGGTGTGAAAACGCCAGGGAGTTCTTTGAGTTCTTTTAGCCGGGCCAGCTTCCTCCAGGGAAGGAGGGGCTGTGTGTGCGACAAGGGGGAGTCATCTGGTGGGCGCTGGGCCGGCCTAGCTTTCTCCAATGGCAGAGAGGCTGAGTCAGCAGCAAAGGAATCACTTAGAGGTTGTTGGGGGTTGGTGGACGACGGCAGCGGATAAGAAGGGTAGAAGAGTCCAGTAGAGTCTTGAGACTCAGGGAGAACAGAGGTTGGAGGAGGAAGAGCAGAGGGTTTGTGAGATAGAATCATGGTGGAAGGAGTAGGAGTGGGCGCAGAGACAAAGAAAGGCTTCACCCATGTAGGAGGAGATTTGCAGAGGTCCTGCAAAGTTAAGATATATGGCTGTTGATCTGGATGTCTATGTGGCCCCGGTTGAAAGACAAAATCTCTGACGTTTCAAATTAGTGGGAAGTAGATGTTTCTAGGGGCTATCCAACTCCAAAGGTGGGTCATTCTGAGGCACAGAGGGTCTGCCAGGTCCAGCAATTTACTGAAAAAGAAAGAATCTGGGCCTTGCGCAGACTTTGGTCCAGTGATCAAGGGTCAGGAAGAGAGGTGTTGAAGTTCTCTGTCCCAAAATGAGAGATACACAAACAGTGAAAGCAATCACACACTACACTGACAAGACAAGACAATAAAGACAGGCAATGGACGTCCAATACTGAGGCCAGGACTGAGTAGCCGGCAAAACCTGATGGGCTGGTAATACTGAATCCGAAGCAAAATATCACTGAGTCAAGGAGACTATTGTTCCTCGATTTTCTGAGTCCTCTGGGGCATCCCCCAGGGACGTGGCCTGTGGCTCTGTGACACGTATGTCAGCCTCTGTCAGAGAGAGCTCACGCTCATCACCAATAGCCATTTTGCCAAGCCCTAACCTGAAGCCTAAAACCAAAAAGAGTTCCCTTACTTACCCTGAA
Source organism: Callospermophilus lateralis (assembly GCF_048772815.1). Classification (NCBI taxonomy): domain Eukaryota; kingdom Metazoa; phylum Chordata; class Mammalia; order Rodentia; family Sciuridae; genus Callospermophilus; species Callospermophilus lateralis. The sequence goes on from NW_027515548.1 coordinate 439,028, forward strand.
AGGAGCCCCTTGGGGATCTTTCATCCGCCGTTGCCGGATCTTGCTCGTGCCTCCAGATGTAAAGGTCGGGCAAGCATCAGAGGAAGAGACCACCAGAGGAATGTCTCCTTCAACAGTAAATGGTTTATTATGGGTCCAGCATTCTGGGGCTCAGAGCTCACTTGAATAGAGCAGAGAGCAATGAGAACAGCTTTAGCAGAGCTTATATGCTTTCCTTGGAGAGGGCAGGGAGGGAAGTTTATTGATGGGTCAGGGCAAGTGGGTGGTTTGCGTGCAAACGGGTGAGGGTATACATTTGCAGTTTGGCAGTTGGGGACAGCACATTCTGGAAACAAGATTAGCAAACAGTCCTCAAGACTTCAACAGTGTTTTGTTAAGCATACAGAAAAACAGTAAGTAACAAGTACCTATTTTATTAACCTTTCACCAAAGCCTAAATGGAAAGTGAGCATGGATTACTAAACACATCCATATCCAGGTTGCCTAACGCTCTCAAATCAATCCTATTGGTGACTACATATTTGTTTCTTCTTAAGATAATATATTCAACCTCAACCCTGTTGAAAATGACTAATCCTATCACTCACTTTATATTTTGCCTGATTTCCTAATGTCTCTATTGATATCTGCTTTCCTACATATTTTCCCCAGTTCATCATTGTGACTGACTCTTCACATGTGCTGACATTTACATTCACTCTTTATCCGAAACCCTATTGCTAAAGAACTTTTGGTCCAAATCCTATACTCACTCTTTTTTCTAACATACCGACTATCTTCCTAATCCTAAAGACTATCCCTTTTTGACTGGATGATCTCTTCGACAAGCAATCATCCAAGGTACAAGGTCCTATGCCATTGTATATTGATTTATCTGAGACATCTGTGCAGAACATAATTCAAAGCTAAGTATCCCAATCAACAGCCCAATGCCCTTCCTGGATTCAAATCTTATCTAGATTTCTGTTTTCAAACTTATATTTCACCAATATATTCTTGTAAATATCGCAAGTTCCCAATACCATTATTCATTAAGCAGAATGATTCCTAACTCAAATGAAACATGTTATTAAGCCTAACCATACATTGTTCCCTCAAACTAACTTTACAGAAGAGCCGAGACAGAGTTTATCTTACAATACAGTAATGTAGGGGATCTTCCACCTGCTGAGAACATCAAAGGACCATGCAGAAATTATACCCTGAAGAAGTTGCAGGCAGCTATGAAGGACCTAAGAGGGGAACAGTCATATTCCATGGCAAACAACAGGGTCAGTATGAAGGGATGTGTCTGAATCAGCCTCTCCTTTCTTAATGTAGAGAACTGATGAAACCATGCCTGTGTGGAGAGCTGTTTACAGGTGCCTATGGTTGATATACCATTCTAACTTGTGAAAGTGTCAAAGGAAGTAGGGGCAGCCTCCATTTCATGGGACCTTTCGAAGCAACTGTTAGGACAAAGTGGTGGCCAAGGTAGTGACCTCATTCAGTTCCTAAAGAAAGTGACCTCACCTCTCTTCCTTGGTGATCAAAAAATCTGAAATTGTGATGCAGGAAGCCAGGCACCCAGAGCCAGTCCCAGTCCCAGTCCCAGTGGTCTCACTTGTTTGGATTTATAAAGGACAGAGTCAGTCTTCCTTGGTACCGACTGATATGAGGATTGTCAAATGGCAGAAGAGCTCTGAAGAGGGGCCTTTCCTGAGAAAGCAGGTATTGGTTCACCGCTGGCTCCTGACAACTTCACAGTGTTGGCCAAGGAGACCAGATCTGAGAAAGGACAGGCCATTTCAGGGGAACATAGTATGGCCCACCAGTTAGAGGACACTCCGGATAGTCACAGACCTACTTGGGTTAAGGAGGTGCCTTTGTGGGTGTTCAGTGAGTTTGTGCTTTTCTCTCATGTTCTGAGAATAGGTAGGAAAGGCAGTTTTTTTGGGTTGGAGTGGACTGTTTCTAGTAAGTCGTTTGACAAGGCTAGTGTTTCTAAGTCTGAGTATCCCACTGTGTCCGTGGTTGTAGACATTAGAAAAGAGAAGGCATCAAAGGATGTGTCCTGTCTAGTAGAAAACTTCCCAGCATTCATCCTGCCTAATTGAAGAATGGACTTTGGTTTGCCTTATGGATGGGCAACACCTACTAAATTCCTAAGTTCCTGTTTTCTTCCTGAATTCTGGCCACTCTCCAGAATAGTCTCATGGTTTTGTTTCCAAGATATGTACCACCTCCAAGCTCTGAGACATGTCCATATACTTGATAGCTGTAGAGAATGGGAACAACTTAGAAAACTCAGATATCAGTGTGACCCGGAAATTCTCAGTGGAGAAACCCTGCTTTGGTTCATTTGCTTACCTATGGTTCTGTTGTCCTGAATGTCAGGAAGGTCTTTGCCTCAGGCCACCCCTTTGTGAAGCCTGAAGAAAACAGTTTTCAAATGGAAATGAATGGGCATCACCTGTGGCTCTTTGCTTAATTGCTTGTAAAAGGATGTGTCTAAATCAGCCTCTTGGCCCTGTATGAGGTTGTGGCTTAGATTCTCAGCACATGATGGATCTAAAGATAGATTCCATGTGTGCAATCAAAACCAAAATGGCCAAAAATCTGTCATTGTTGATGAATCTCTTGCCTTCCTCTTTTAGGATTCTGACCTCTATCAAGTGAGAATAGGGATCCTTTAGGTCAAAAGAGTTCTTTGAAGAACTGCAGAGGTGCTTGTGTTTTCTTGTGACTCCAAATCACTTAAAGAATCTATCCCTGAGAGTCAGTAGGCCTCAAATTGGAGAAGCAGGCCTATTGGATCACTCCAGGTTCACAGGAAGGGTGACCATGCCACCCTGACTTTAGGCAAATGAGGGGCAAGGAAGATTATTTCGGACACTCTCTTGGGATACGTCCCACATGAAAAACTCCAGCCAGAGGTAATGATGAGTGTCTCTCTGGAAGAAGGTGAGGACTATGTGGAAGTGTTTTTGGTTTTAATTGTAGTCGTTCGTGTGGCAGTTGGAAGAGATGACTGGATCCACCTGGGCTTGAACTCTGGTGTCATTCCCCTTAAACACTCAGTTCTGGATCAATCATCAAAGAAGTATTGCCATGAATTGTGTTAAGAATTTAGGAGGCCATGCATGAGAGTCTCCGTTGGAAACTGAGATCTAGTCCTAGGGTGGCTTTCCACAGAGCACTGGGAATCTCAGCCAGGATATCACATTATTTTTTTCTGAAAGACTTGGAAGCCATATTTGCTAGTCAAAACACACATGGACCTCAATTGTAGACCTCGATGGGCCTGGATTCATGTGACTTTTAGGCCACTCTTTGGGAAGCCTTGCCTGTGAGAGTTCTTCAAATTTTTCATTGAAATGAGCTTCCTCACCATTGAATGATTCCTGAATGATTTGAAAGCCATAGTGCTTCCAACTTCATTATTGAAAATTGGCTAGAAAAATACCATGAAATTTTTGAAATTCCAATGACCAGGTGGCAATGAAGAACATTTGGATGTCCTGTTGCTGATCACGAGTGTACCAGACAGTGCCTTGATTGACTGGTTTTGATGAAAATGGTGTAGAACAGAGATCTCAATAATTTGGATCCTGCTGAGTAGTGGGCCTAGAGCAGTGGTGAGCAAATGTGTGATAAAACATCTGAGGTGGGGCCATGTGGATCTGCCATTGGCTTCCAAATGGCTTGTGACTGACATGGTGCAGCCAGCAGACCCTTATATGTAAAGGCAACTTGTTATATGGAGAGGTTTCAGTGCAATGTTCAGAATCAGGTTGCTATGGTCAAGGGGCATCCTATGTGGTATACAAGCCCTGTTGGTGCATTCTCCTGCAGACCCTGATCCACCACACGTGACAGAACTCGCTGCAACACTGTGTCCCAGTTGAACTCCTTGTATTTCGTGAAGCAAATACCAAACTCCGAGTGCAGCAGGAAGAAACATTAGGAAAAGTGGAGGATGATGAAATGGCTTCGCAGTCCATATGGGGAGACACTTAGCCCCCAGTGGCCACAGTTTACATACAAGAGAGAATTCAGCACTGCTGCTTCATGTTTATTGGAAAATTATAAACCATGTCCTCCAGATCACAGAGATGAAGACGCAGCTTTGATGGTCTCACTAGAAAGGAAGCTAAAGATCCTCACAAAAACATATATTTCAAGTGCCCAACCTAGAGACAGTTTCTCCAGACGTCTTTAGGCAGGCAAATCTCCATGTTTGTAGAGTTTTTACACTGTCCCTTACTTTTGGAAACTCCTCTACAATCTCCAAGGTTGTGAACCCTAAGCATTTTCAATTTCAGATATGTATTCAAAGATTTTCTAACTCTTCTCCTCTAATTGTGTCTTACTTGGGGTGAAGGTAATGTCAAGGCATTGTTCTGAATGAGAGTGGGAAAATTTTTTTGTAGTACACATTTGCATACACATTGATCCATTTTCCAATTTTCCATTCGAAATACTGAATCCCTGACACTAACTCATACCCTACTAGACTCTGACTACTAATCCTAATATGATGGAGAAAAATAAACAAAAAAAATGAAAATACAAGCAGTTCAGAGGAGGCATGGTGTATAATTGGACTTCCCTCTTGCATGATAAAGGGTCGGTTTTATAAATCTACTCAATTTTTAATTGAAATAGTCCTCCATGTGTTTTTTTTTAAAGAGAGAGTTAGAGAGGAGAGAGAGAATTCTATAATATTTATTTTTTTAGTTATCGGCGGACACAACATCTTTGTTTGCACGTGGTGCTGAGAATCAAACCCATGCCGCACGCATGCAAGGCGAGCGCGCTACCACTTGAGCCACATCCCCAGCTCTCTCCATGCATTTTTAAAGTTAACAAATATGTGAATTCCTGTCTCCCTTTCTCTGTAGCCTACTCAGCACATGTACTTTTTATATGCACATATAGATTCCTACTTGGTATCACACGTATATTTTATGAGTTGGATGACTTGGCAGAAACAAATTGTAAGAAGAGATCAGTCCTCCTAAACGCTGTTGGAACTGAAAATCCAAACTATGGGTGAGCTTCCTATTAGAACAATATTATACATAAACCCATGTTTAGTAAAATAAATATTTTTGCATCTGAGGGTGATATATATTACATGATGAATTACGATTGGCATATATATATTGATACTTTTTAATGAATTTTTGTGTTTTTTTGTCTATATATATATATATATATATATATATATATATATACACATACACTCTACAGATTTTATAAAATATGAAATATATTTGTCTTATATACACTCCGTAAATTCATTCATGTTCATGTATGTGGATTTATAATCAACTTTTCACAAGATTATTCTCAGAAATAATCATCTACCTGAAATACATATTTGTTTCCCAGTGCTGAAAACTAACTTCAATCAATGGTGCTTACAAATCCTAATATTTCTACAGTAACTGACCCAGTTTAACATCAATGCAAGTATATTCCTATGGGACATGATGTCTATTTTGACATTCATTTTAATTCAACACTGGTACATTACTATTTCTTCAGTTTTTGCACATCATAGGATATATATTTCATTCACAAGTTCACAAATTTATAGGAATTTGTTTCACTTTTAATCACTTCCTGCTTCAGAACACATGTATTCCTCCATGTTACTTGACTGGTCTTTTCATGAGACTTCTTTCCAAACACATTATTTTCGATTTCCATAATCAATTTTGAAGCTAAACCCACACACTCTTCAAGATAAACCATAACATTAATATTACCATTAGATGTATAAGTGGTTGGAATGAATGTGTGAATATCAATATAAGATTTCCTGTACATTTTCACATTTCAATTCAATCCATTATTAAAGTTGGAACCAGGTATGCTATTTATTCACAGTATGGTCTATTAATGCATTATCTCTATATTCATAGACACAGTGTACACCTCTTTGTTCCCCCAATACTAATTTATACCTCTTCAAAACATTGCTCCCAAAAATGGTAGAAGAAATATTCATGTCACCTTATCTATCTATCTATCAATATATATATATATATATATATATATTTCTTTTTTTTATCACAGTAATATTCTGGACACAAAAAACAAAGGTCATACTCATGATTGTATCAAAGCCTAAATGGAAAGTGAGCATGGATTACTAAAAACAACCATATCCAGGTTGCCTAATGCTCTCAAATGTAAATCCTATTGGTGACTACATATTTGTTTCTTTCTAAGATTATATATTCAACTTCAAGCCTGTTGAAAAGGTCTAATCCTATCACTCAGTTTATACTTTGCCTGATTTCCTTATATCTCTATTGATATCTGCTTTCCTACATATATTCCCCAGTTCATCATTGTGTCTGACACTTCACATATGCTGACATTTACATTCAATGTCTACCCGAGACCCTATTGCTAAAGAAATTTTGGTCTAAATCCTATACTCACTCTTATTTCTAAACCTACTGACTATCTTCCTAATCCTACTGACTATTGCTTTTTGACTCGATGTTCTCTTCGACAATTAATCATCCAAGGTATAAGGTCCTAAACCATTGTATTTCAATTTGTCGGAGACATATATGCAGAACATAATTCAAACCTAAGAATCCCACTCAAGGACCCAATGCCCTTCTGACTTCGAATCTTACCTAGATTTCTGTTTTCATAATTACATTTCACCTATATATTCTTGTAAATATCACAGGTTCCCAATACCATTATTCATGGGGCAGAGAGATTCCTAACCCAAATCAAACATGTTATTAACCCTAAACATACACTGTTCCCTCAATCTAACTTTACAAAAAAGGAGGGACAGAGTTGGTCTTACAATACAGGAATGTAGGGGATCTTACACCTTCTGAGAACATTAAAGGTCCATGCAGAAATGATCCCTGGAGAAGATATAGGCAGCTATGAAGGACCTGAGAGAGGAAAAGTCATCTTTTATGGTAAACAACCTGGTCAAGATGAATGGATGTGTCTGAATCAACCTCTATCTTCTAAATGTAGAGAAGATGGACCAAATCAGGCCTGTGTGGAGAGCTCTTCCCAGGTGCCTATGGTTGATATACCATTCTAACTTGTGAAAGTGTGACAGAAAGAAGGGACAGACTCCATCTCATGGGACCCTTAGAAGTTACTGTTAGGACAAAGAGGTTTCCAAGGCAGTGACCTCATTCTGTTCCTGAAGGAAGTGACCTCACTTCACTTCCTTGGTGATGGAACTCTCTGAACTTGGGATCCAGGAAGAGAGGCACCCAGAGCCAGTTGCAGTCCCAGTCCCTGTGGTCTCACTTGTTTCAATTTACCAAGCACAGAGTCAGTCTTTCTTAGTACCAACAGATGTGAGGATGGCCAAATGCCAGGAAAGCTCTGAAGAAAGACCTTTCTGAGAAAGCAGGTATTGGTTCACCGCTGGCTCCTGACAACTGCACAGAGTTGGCCAAGGAGACCAGATTTGAGATACAACAGGCCATTTTGGGGAAATATAGTATGGCCCACCATTCAGAGGACACTCCACAAAGGAGGTGCCTTTGTGGGTGTAGGTGTGTGTATGGTTTTTTCTCAAGTTCTGAGAAGATGTAAGAAAGGCTGTTTGTTTGAATTGGCGTGGACTGTTTCTAGTAAGTCCTTTGACAAGGCGAGTGCTTCTATGTCTGTGTATCCCACTCTGTCCGTGGTTGTAGACATTAGAAAAGAAAATGCATCAATGGATGTGTCCTGTCTAGGAGAAAGCTTCGCAACATTCATCCTGCCCGATTTATTAATGGACTGCAGCTTTCCTTATTGAAGGGAAACACCTGCTATCTTTCAAAGTTTCTGTTTACATCCTGAATTCTGCACACTCTCCAGAATTGCCTCATTGATTTGTGTCCAAGAAATGTACTACCTCCAAGCTATGTGATATGGCTATGTACTGGATAGCTGAAGGGAAAGGCGAGCATCTAGGAAAACTCAGATATCAGTGTGACCAGGAAAGTCTCAGTGGAGAAACCCTGCTTTGTGCGTTTTGTTTACCTATTGTTCTGTTGCCCTGAATTTCAGGAAGGTTTTTGCCTCAGACCACTCCTTTGTGAATATCAATTCAATCCATTATTTAAAGTGGAACCAGCTATACTATTTATTCACAGTATGGTCTATTCATGCATTATCTGTATATTCATAGACACAGGGTACAGCTTTTTGTACAACCAATACTTATGTATATGTCTTCAAAATATTACTCGCAGAAATGGTGAAAGAAATACTCATGTCACCTAATCTACATATACATTTTATCACAGTAATATTCTGGACACAAAATGCAAAGTTCACACTTATTATTGTACTAAAGCCTAAATGAAAAGTGAACATGGATTACTTCCATGTTCAGGTTGCCTAATGCTCTCAAATATCAATCCTATTGGTGACTACATATTTGTTTCTTCCTAAGATTATATATTCAAAATCAACCCTGTTGCAAATATCTAATCATATCACTCACTTTATACTTTGCCTGATTTTGTAATATCTCTTTTTTTATTGTTACGATGAGCCAATTTAGTACTTTTTTAATTTTTATTTTTTTCATCTTTCATACATTTGATTCAAGTGAGTTATGCATTTCCATTTTTACCCCAAATACAGATTGCAGAATCACATCAGTTACACATTCACAATGTTTACATAATGCCATATTAGTGACTGTTGTATTCTGCTGACTTTCCTATCCCCTACTATCCCCCTCCCCTCCCCTTTCATCTTCCCTCTCTACCCCATCTGTTGTTGTTCCGTTCTCTCCCTTCCCCCCCTTTCCCCTCACAACCTCGTATATGTGATTTCGTATAACGATGAGGGTTCTTTCCGTTTCCATGCAATTTCCCTTCTCTCTCCCTTTCCCTCCCATCACTTGTCTCAGTTTAATGTTAATATTTTCCTCATGCTCTTTCCCTCTGTTCAGTTCTTAATTGCTCTCCTTAAATCAAAGAAGACATTTGGCATTTGTTTTTTAAGGATTGGCTAGCTTCACTTAGCATAATCTGCTCTAATGCCATCCATTTCCCTGCAAATTCCATGAATTTGTCATTTTTTAGTGCTGCATAATACTCCATTGTGTATAGATGCCACATTATTTTTTATCCATTCATCTATTGAAGGGCATCTAGGTTGGTTCCACAGTCTGCCTATTGTGAATTGTGCTGCTATGATCATTGATGTGGCGGTATCCCTATAGCATGCTCTTTTATGGTCCTCAGGGAATAGTCCGAGGAGGGCGATAGCTGGGTCAAATGGTGGTTCCATTCCCAGCTTTCCCAGGAATCTCCATACTGCTTTCCATAATGGCCGCACCATTTTGCAGTCCCACCAGCAATGTAGAAGTGTACCCTTTTCCCCACATCCTCGCTAGCACTTATTATTGTTTGACATCCTAATGGCTGCCGATCTTACTGGAGTGAGATGGTATCTTAGGGTGGTTTTGATTTGCATTTCTCTGACTGCTAGAGAAGTTGAGAATTTTTTCATGTACTTATTAATTGATTGTATGTCTTCTTCTGAGAAGTGTCTGTTCAGGTCCTTGGCCCATTTGTTGATTTTGTAATATCTCTATTGATATCTGCTTTCCTACATATTTTCCACTGTTCATCATTGTGACTGACCCTTCAAGTGTGCTGATATTTACTTTCACACTTTAACCCAAACCCTATTGCTAAAGAACTTTTGTTCCAAATCCTATACTCACTCTTCTTTGTTAACCTACCGAATATCTATCTAATCCTACTTACTATCCCTTTTTGACTGGATGTTCTCTTCGAATTTTAATCATAAAAGGTACAAGGTCCTATGCCATTTTATATCGATTTATCTGAGATATCTGTGCACAACGTAAATCAAAGCTAAGTATCCCAATGAAGGGCCCATTGCCCCTCTGGGCTTCAAAATTACCTAGACTTTTTTTTTTCATTTATATATTTCACCTCTATATTTTTAAAAATATCGGAGGTTCCCAATACCATTATTCATCCAGCAGAATGATTTCTAACCCAAATCAAACATTTTATTAACCCTAACAATACACTGTTCCCTCAATGTAAATTTAAAGAAGAGCAGGGACAGAGTTGGTCTTACAATACAGGAATGTAGGGGATCTTTCACCTGTTGAGAACCACAAGTTCAATGCAGAAATGATCCCTGGAGAATATGTAGTCAGCTATGGAGGACCTGAGAAAGCAAAAGTAATTTTCCATGGCAAAATACCTGGTCAGGATGACAGGATGTGTCTGAATCAGAACCTCTCTTCTCAATGTAGAGGAGATGCACCAAACCAGGCCTGTGTGGAGAGCTATTACCGGGTTCCTATGGTTGATATACCATTCTAACTTGTGAATGTTTCACAGGAAGTAGGGGAAGCCTCCATCTAATGAGACACTTGGAAGCAACTGTTAGGATAAAGTGGTTGCCAAGGCAGTGACCTCATTCAGTTCCTGAAGGAAGTGACCTCACCTTACTCCCTTGGTGATGGAACTCTCTGAACCTAGGATCCTGCAAGCCAGGCACACAGAGCCAGTCCCAGTACCAGTCCCAGTGGGTTCACTTGTTTGGAATTACCAAGGACAGAGTCAGTCTTTCTTTGACCCTACTGATGTTACAATGGCCAAAAGCCAAGAGAGCTCTGAAGAGGGGCCTTTCCTGAAAAAGCAGGTAGTGGCCCACCGCTGGCTCCTGACAACTTCATAGAGATGGCCAAGGAGACCATATCTGAGACAGGACAGGACATTTCGGGGGAACATTGTGTGGCCCACCAGTCAGAGGACACTCCATAGAGTCACAGACCTACTTAGGGTAAGGAGGTGCCTTTGTGGGTGTGGTTGTGAGTTTGTGATTTTGTCTCATGTTGTGAGAATAGGAAAAAAAGGTGGTTTGTTTGGTTTGGAGTGAACTGTTTCTCGTAAGTCGTTTGAAAAGGAGAGTGTTTCTATGTCTGTGTATCCCATGGTGTCCGTGGTTGTAGACATTAGAAAAGAGAGTGCATCAATGGATGTGTCCTGTCTAGTAGAAAGCTTCCCATTTCACCCTGCCCAATTTATGAATGGTTTGCGGCTTTACTTTAAAGATGGGCATAACCTAATACATTCCTAATTTCCAGGTTTATTCATGAACTCTATTCACTCTCCAGAATAGGATCATGGTTTTGTGTCCAACATATATACCACCTCCAAGCTCTGTGACATGGCCATGTACTGGATAGCTGAAGGGAATGGCGAGCATCTCAAAAAACTCAGATATCAGTGAGACCAGGAAAATCTCAGTGGAAAAACCCTGCTTTGGGCATTTTGCTTATATATTGTTCTGTTGAACTGAATGTCAGGAAGTTCTTGCTCTGGCCACCCCTTTGTGAAGCCTGAAGTAAACAGTTTTCAAATGGAAATGATTGGGCATCACCTGTGGCTCTTTGCTTAATTGCTTTGGAAAGGGATGTGTCTGAATTAGCATCTTGGCCCTGTGTGAGGTTGTGGCTTAGATTCTCAGCACCAGATGGATCTAAAGAAAGATCCCATGTGTGCATCCAAAACCAAAATGGCAAATACACCAGTCATTGTGGATAAAGTCTCGCTTTCCTCTGTGAGGTTCCTGACCTCTATCAAGTGAGAATAGGGATCCTTTGTGTCAATTGAGTTCTTCAAAGCCCTGCAAAGGTGCTTGGGTTTTCTCATGACTCTAATTTACATAAAGAATCTATACCTCTAACTCAGTAGGCCTCAAATTGAAGAAGCGGTGCAGTATTAACGGCATGCCTATTTGATCACTCCTGGTTCACAGGAAGTATGTCCAGGCCACCCTGACTTTAGGCAAATGAGGGGCAAGGGAGCTTATTTTGGACACTGTCTTGGAATGTGCCCCTCATGGAAACCTCCAGCCAGAGGTTATGATGAGTATCTATATGGAAAAAGATGAGGGCCATGTGGGAGTGTTTTGGTTTAATTGTGGTCATTGTGTGGCTGTTAAAGGAGATGCCTGGGTCCACATGGGCTTGAACTCTGGTGTGATTACACTTAGAGAGTGCATTCTGGATCTGATCTCAGAGAACTTGTGCCATGAATTGTGTTGGGATTCTAGGAGGGCACGCATGAGAGTCTCCCTTGGAAACTGAGATCTAGGCCCAGGGTGGCTTTCCACAGAGCACTGGGAATCTCAGCCAGGATACCACATGATTTTTTTTTTCTGAAAGACTTGGTAGGCATAGGTGACAGTCAAAACACACATGGACCTCACATTGTAGACCTCAATGGTTCTGATTTTATGTGACTTTTTGGCCACTCCCTGGGAAGCCTTGTCTTTAACAGTTCTACAGAGCTTTCATTGAAATGAGGTTTCTCATCATTTAATGGTTCCTGTACAAATTGAAATCCACAGTGCCTCCATCTTCATCCGTGAAAAATGGCTAGATAAATACAATAAAATTATTGAAATTTCCATGACCAGGTGGCACTGGAGAAAATTTGGAAAACCGGTTGCTGATCATGAGTATACCAGACAGTGCCTTGATTGACTAGGTTTCATCAAAATGGTGTATAACAGAGATGCCAGTAAATTGGAGCCTGCTGAGTAGTGGGCCTAGACCAGAGGAGAGGAGGTGTGTGATAAAACATCTGTGGTGGGGCCATGTTGATCTTCCATTGGCTTCCAAATGCCTTGTGACTGACATGGTGCAGCCAGCAGACCCTTATATGTAATGGTATCTTGTTATATAGAGAGGTTTCAGGGCAATGTTGACAATTATGTTGCTGTGGTCAAGGGGAAAAGCTATGTGGAATAGAAGCATTGTTGGTATATTCTCTTGCAGACCCTGACCCACCACACGTGACAGAACTCCCTCAAGCACTGTGTCCCAGGTGATCTTTTTTTTACTTCATAAGCAAATACCAAACTCCCAGTGCAGCAGCAAGAAACACCAGGAAAAGTGAAGGATGACCAAATGGCTTCACAGTCCACACGCGGAGACACTTAGGCCCCAGTGGACACAGTTTACCTACATAGAGAGAATTCAGCACTGCTGCCTCATGTTCATTGGAAAATATGAAACCATGTCCTCCAGGTCGCATAGATGCACACCCAGCTTTGATGGTCTCAGTACAAAGAAAGCTCCTTACGAAAACATATATATCAAGTGCCCAACCTCAGAGGCAGTTTCTCAAGAAGTCTTTAGGGCAGCAGAGCTCCATGTTTGTGGAGTGCTTACCCTGTCCCATACTTTTGGAAACTCCTTTACGACATCCAAGGTTGTGAACTCATGAGAATATTCATTTCCAGATATGTATTCACAGAATTTTTAACTCTTATCCTCTAATTGTGTCTTACTTGGGACGAGGGTAATGTCTAGGCATTGTTCTGAATGAGAGTGGAAAGATTTTTGTGAATCCCTGACACTAACCCATTCCCTACTAGACTCTGACTACTAATCCTAATATGATGGAGAAACATAACCCAAACAGAATAGAAATACAAGCATTTCAGAGGAGGCATGGTGTATAGTTGGACATGCCTTTTGAAATATATAGGGTAGGAGTTATAAATCTAGTCAATTTTTAATTGAAATAGTTCTACATGTGTTTTTAAAGTTAACAAATATATGAATTACTGTCTTCCTTTCACAGTAGCCTATTCAGCACATGTGTTTTAATATGCACATATAGAATCCTACCTGGTGTCACACGTACATTCTCGTGAGGTGGCTGACATGGCACATACAAATTGCGAGAAGTGATCACTCGTCCTAAACACTGTTGGAACTGAAAATTCAACCCATGGGTGAGCTTCCTATTTGAACAAACTTATATAAAAATCCATATTAATTAAAATGAATATTTTTGGATATGATGATGATATATATTTCATGATGAATTTCAATTGGCATATATATTGCTATTTTTAATGTCTGTGATATATATATATATATATATATATATATATATATATATATATATAAAACATGTGTCTTATTATACAGTCCCTAAATTCATTCATATTGATGTATTTGGATTTTTAATCAACTTTTCACAAGATTATTCTCAGTAATATTCATCCACCTGAAATACATATTTGTTTCCTAGTACTGAAAACTAACTTCTTTGAATGGTGCAAACATATCCTAACATTTCTACACTAACTGACCCTGTATAAAATCAATTCAAGTAGATTACTATGGGACATGATGTGTATTTTGATGTTCAATTTTATTCAACACTTCTACATTACTATTTATTCACTTTATGCACATCATGGAATATATATTTCATCCACAAGTTAGCAAATTTATAGGCATTTGTCTCACTTTCAATCACTTCGTGCTTCAGAACACATGTATTCATCCATGTTTCTTGACTGACCTTTTCATGAGACTTCTTTCCAAACACATTATTTTCGATTTCCATAATCACTTTTGAAACACTTCAAAAGTGACCTTGAGCTTGGGGAGGGAAACTGAGCCCCGACTTTCTTAGTCATCCTCCAGAGTCAGTATGGCTGGTTGGTGTGGCTGTCGCTTTTTAGGGCAATTTTGGCCCAGTGTCCTTTTTTCTTTAGGGTAGGCACATTGATCTGAGGGCAGGGTGCCCTCTGGCATGGGCCAATGTTATCCCTTCTTGTCTACCTGTTTCTTAATTTCTGGCCTATTTGTTGTTGTGACCAGGACCTTAGTCAACGCCTTAGTCTGCCTTTTGTTTCTTTTATCCTCCCTTTGCTCCCTTCTCTTCCTCAGTTTCTCTCTTATAGTATACGTTCTTGACTTCTCTGACTAAATCTCTCAAAGTCATATCTTGTAATCAATCTAGCTTTGTAACTTTGTTTTAATATCCAGGCCAGTTTGCCCAATAAAGTCCATCGTGACAGATGCCTTTTGATTCTCTGCCTGAGGATCAAAAGGAGTATATCTCCTATATGCCTCTATAATTCTCTCTAGAAACATAGTGGGAGATTCATCAGGCCCTTGAATAATCTCTCTTACCTTGTCCAAATTAGTTTGTCGCTAGCGGCTGCTTGGAGACACACTATTAGAGCCCGGTGATAAGTGGACAGATGCTCCCCACCTTCAAAGATTTTGGGGTCTCAGTTGGGTGGGTTCAAGGGAAAGCTGCCTTTGATTATGTTGGGAAGTTGTGTTGGACGCACATCTTGTTTGAGGATATTTTTTTCTAGCTTCCTGGAGGATTCACTGTTGTTCCTCTGTCATGAAGAGAATCCCTAGGAGTTTTTGGCAGTCTTCTGAAGTAGGCTGGTGTGAAAACATCAATGACTCAACCAGACCTGAGAGCCAAGTAGGGTCCTCAGAAAAAGGGGGATTATAATTTTTTTAAGTTATTTAGGTCTGACGAGGAGAAAGGCTAATACTGGTAGGCTTGCATTTTTTCCCCGTGGCCATCGTCAATCATTGGCCCATAGGGATGGAGGGGGAGCATCCCGAGAGTTCCAGGGTTTTCAATCATTCACCGCCAGCGAGTTCCTTTAGACGGGTCAGCTTCCTCCAAGGGAAGAGGTGCTGTGTGTGCTGCAAGGGAATTATCTGGAGGGCGCTGGGCTGGCATAGCTTCCTCCAATGGAGGAGAGGCTGAGTCAGCAGCAGGGGAATCACTTAGAGGGTGTTGGAGGTTGGGGGACAAGGGCAGGGGATAAGGAGGGGAAGGAGAGTCCAGTAGAGTGAAATCTGGTGACTCAAGGAGAACAGAGGGTGTAGGAGGAGGAGGAGCAGAGGATTTGAGAGTTCCTGGGGGAAGGAGTCAGAGTGGGGGCAGGGGCAAGAAAGGCTTCACCCATGGAAAAGGAGATATGCAGAGTTCCCGCCGAGTTAAGATATATGGCTGTTGATCCAGATGGCTATGTGGCCCCGGCTGAAAGACAATATCTCTGACTTTTTTAAATTAGTGGGAAGTAGAAAGATCCTTCTAGGGGTAATCCAAATCCAAAGGTGGGCCATTATGAAGCACAGAGAGTCTGCCACATCCGGGGCTTTACTGAAAAAGAAAGATTCTGAGCCCTTAAGCGGACTTTGGTCCAGTGATCAAGGATCAGGGAAAGAGGCATTGAAGTGCTCTGTCCCATAATGAAAGATACACAAACAGTTAAAGCAATGAAACATGACACAGACAAGACAAGGCAATGAAGACAGGCAATGGACGTCCAACACTGAGACCAGGACTGAGGAGCCGGCAAAACCCGATTGACTGGCAATACTGAATCCGAAAAAAAATATGACTGAGTCCAGAAGACTATCTCGTCCCCATAAATTTACGGGAAGATGATCCAATACATATGGCTGTAGAGTTCCTTCACATCCTCAGGATCCTTCCAATCTAATACCATTGCACTTCTATGGGGATTAGACGCCACTCCTAGGCCTCGAAGCGTTTGAGTGGCTTGTTGTAATGGCCAATGTTTTGGCCATTCTTGACGAGAGATGATGCTAAGGTCTGCATCTGTATCCAGTAGCCCATTAAATTTATGCCCTTGAATATTTAGTTTTAGCATGGGGCCAGAATCTAAATTTAAAGAAAGCATAGCCCAATCTACACCTGTGGAGCCTAATCACTTGGAACCTCTTTCTACAGTACAACTGGAAAATTTTTCATGTAGGCTGGGTATTATTAGTAACTGTGCTATTCTATCTCCTGGTGAAATTACTGATATACCCTTTGGAGAACTGGCTATAATTTTTATTTCACCTTCATAGTCGAGATCAATTACCCCAGGACTTATCATAAGTCCTTTTAGAGTAGAAGAGCTGCGTCCCAATAATAAGCCTACTGTTCCTTTGGGAAGAGGTCCTTTTACCCATGTGGAAATGAATTGAACTCCCATCTCTGCAGTTAGTACTGCTCTGGCGGAGGCAAAGATGTCCAACCCTGAGCTCCCTCTGGTTTGTCTGATGAGGGATCTGATGGACAATGTGTCCTGGGCACTACCCTGATGGGGTTGCTGGGTTTCTCCAGTGCTGCGTATATTTCTGGTTTTGGGCCCCGGAGCATTGAGCCCCCTTGTCCATTTTTGGCAATGGAGCTCCATGTCTTTGTCCACAATATTGTGGATAAACACCTGGTCCTTGTTCGTTTTTTGATAATGGTGTACCCTCTATGGTGGTTTGAGAACAGCATTCATTAGCCCAAAGTCTCCCTCTACAGCATCGTGGACAAATACCTGGTATTCTACTCCTTTGATACCTAGTTTTGTTAAACCCTCCTCCTATGGGACAATTCCTTTTAAAATGTCCTGTTTCTTCACAATTGTAGCATGTTCTTGGCCTGGCATCTAAAGCCTGTTTTACTGCAGCTGCCACAATTTGCCCTTGTTCATTAATGTCTCTGGCATCTAAAGCCTGTTTTACTGCAGCTTCCACGACTTGCTCTTGTTCTTTAATGTCTCTACATAAATTAATATATGTGTTTAAATCTTCATGTTTCCATGGTCTAATGATATCATTGCACCAAAGATTCGCTTGCTCATAAGCCAGTTGTTTTAGTAATGGCATTGCTTGTTGTGTATTTCCAAAAACTCTGGTAGCTGTTTGAATAAGCCTATCTACAAATTCAGCATAAGGTTCATTAGCTCCTTGTATTACCTTAGATAATTAACCTTGTAAACCTCCATGTCCTTGTAAAGTCTTCCATGCCTCAATTGCATCTAACAATTTACTGAACACTCTTTCAGTTTTTTTTTTTTAATAATTTCTGATTCCGCATTTCTACTATAATACAACCCAACAAGATGACACCAAACAAAACAGCTCCTCAGGAATAGCCGTCAGAGCCCAACTGCCACCACAGGCTTCCCACAAGCCTCTCCCTCAAACACAAGTCTTTTCCTCTTGAGGCCGATTGGCTGGGTCGCATGGGCGGAGCCAAAAAAGTCCCCCAATGAGCAGTTCCGTGGTCTGAAAGGGCAGGGAACCAGCCCAATGTGCATCACCACAGAGGAGCCAATCAGCTAGATGTTGCTGGGGCCGCTGTGAGCCAATCATCCGCTGGCAGTCTGAAAGGTCGGGGAAACCGCTCATTGAGCATCTCCAATGAGCATCACCACAGAGAAGCAAATCAGCTAGATGATGCTGGGGCCGCTGTGAGCCAATCATCAGCCGGCAGATGGAAGTTTGCTGGCAGCTGCAAATTTACTGGGGCTCCTTTGGCTGTGGCTCTCAACAGATTATTCTCAGAAATATTTAACCACCTAAAATACATATTTGTTTCCTAGTACTGAAAACTAACTTCAGTGAATGGTCCTTATATATCCTAATATTTCTATAGTAACTGACCAAGTTTAACATCAATGCAGTTAGATTCCTATGGGACATGAAATGTATTTTGAAGTTCATTTTTATTCCACACTGATACATTACTATTTCTTAAGTTTATGGACATCATAGGATATAACCTTTCATCCACAAATTCACAAATTTATAGGCATGTGGTTCACTTTCAATCACTTCCTCTTTCAGAAAACATGTATTCCTCTATGATTCTTTAGTGGTCTTTTCAATAGACTTCTTTCTAAAAACATTATTTTCGATTCTATACTCATTTTTGAAGCAAAACTCACACACTCTTCATGATAAACCGTAACCCTAATATTACCATTAGATGTATAACTGGTTGGAATGAATGTATATATATCAATATAAGATTTCCTATATATTTTCAAATATAATTTCAATGCATTATTTAAAGTTGGAACCAGTTATATAATTAATTCACAATATGGTCTATTCATGCATCATCTCTTATTCATCAACACAGGGTACGCCTATTTTATCCGCAATACTAATTTATAAGTTTTCAAAATATTGCTCCTCATATTGGTGGAAGAAATACTCATGTAATCTGATCTAAATATATATTTTACCACAGTAATATTCTTGACACAAAATGCAAAGGTCACACTTATGATTGTACTAAAGCCTAAATTTAAAGTGAGCATGGATTACTAAAAACCTCCATGTCTAGGTTCCCTAATGCGCTCAAATGTCAATCCTATTGGTGACTAAATAATTGTTTCTTCCTAAGATTATATATTCAACCTCAACCCTGTTGAAAATGTCTAATCCTATCACTCACTTTAGACGTTGCCTGATTTCCTAATGTGTCTATTGATACATATTTACTCTCTTTCCTACATATTTTCCCCAGTTCATCATTGTGACTGACTCTTCACATGTGCTGACATTTACATTCACTCTCTAACTAAAACCCTATTGCTAAAGAACTTTTGGTCCAACTCCTAGACTCACTCTTCTTCCTAATCCTACTGACAATCTTCCTAATCCTTTGGACTATCCCTTTTGGACTGGATGATCTCTTCTAAATTCAGTCATCTGAGGTACAGCATCCTATGCCATTGTAAATGAATTTATCTGAGACCTCGGTACAGAACATAATTCAAGCTTAGTATGCCAATCAATTGCCAAATGCCCTTCTGGGCTTCAAATCTTACCTAGATTTCTGTTTTTGTACTTATATTTCAAGTCTATATTCTTATAAGTATCACAGGTTCCCAAACCATTATTCATCCAGCAGAATGATTCCTAACCAAAATCGAACATGCTATTAACCCTAACCATACAATGTTCCGTCAATCTAACTTTACAGAAGAGCAGGGACCGAGTTGGTCTTACAATACAGGAATGTAGGGGATCTTCCATCTGCTGAAAACCTCAAAGGTCCATGCAGAAATGATCCATGGAGAAGATTTAGGCAGCTATTTAGGACCTGAGAGAGCAAAAGTCATCTTCCATGGCAAACAACCTAATCAGGATGAAGGGATGTTTCTGAATCAGCCTCTCTCTTCTTAATGTAGAGAAGTCGGACCAAACCAGGCCTTTGTGGAGAGCTGTTCCTAGGTGCCTGTGGTTTCTATACCATTCTAATTTGTGAATGTGTCACAGGAAATAGGGGCAGCCTCCATCTTATGAGAACCTAGGAAGCAACTGTTAGGACATATTGGTGGCCAAGTCAGTGACCTCATTCAGTTCCTGAAGAAAGTGACCTCACATACTTCCTTGGTGATGGAATTCTCTGAATTTGGGATCCAGGAAGCCAGGCACCCAGAGCCATTACCCGTCCAAGTCCCAGTGGTCTCACTTGTTTGGATTTACCAAGGATAGAATCAGTCTTTCTAGGTACCTATTCATGTGAAGGTGGCCAAATTCCAAGAAAGCTCTGAAGAGGGGCCTTTACTGACAAGACTGGAATTGGCTCACCACTGCCTCCTGACAACTTCACAGAGTTGGTGAATGACACCAGATCTGAGACAGGAAAGGCCATTTCGGAGGAACATCGTATGGCCTACCAGTCAGAGGACACTCAGAAGAGTCACAGACCTACTTGGGGGAAGGAGGTGCCTGGGTGTGTGGATGTCAGTTTGTGGTTTTGTCTCATGTTCTGAGAATAGGTAAAAAAACGTGATTTATTTCTTCTGGAATGGACTGTTTCTAATAAGTCATTTGACATGGTGTTTCTATTTCTGTGTATCCCACTGTGTCCGTGGTTGTACACATTAGAAAAGAGAATGCATCAATGAATTTGTCCTGTGTAGTAGAATGCCTCCCACCAATCAACCTGTCCAATTTATGAAAGGACTGCGGCTTGCCTTACCAATGGGAAACACCTACAACCTTCCTAAGTTCCTGTTTTCTTCCAGAATTCTGGCCACTAGCCAGAATAGGCTCATCGTTTTTTATCCATGATATGTACCACCTCCAATCACTGTGACATGACCATGTACTGAATAGCTGAAGGGAATGGCATGGAGAGCATCTCAGAAAACTCAGATATCAGTGTGGCCAGGAAACTCTCAGTGGAGAAACCCTGCTTTGGGCCTTTTGCTTACATTTTGTTCTGTTGCCCTGAATGTCAGGAAGGTATTTGTCTCTGGCCACCCCTTTGTGAAGACTGAAAAAACAGTTATCAAATGGAAATGAATGAGGATCACCTGTGGCTTTTGGCATAATTGCTTTGGAAAGGGAGGTGTCTGAATCAGCCACTTGGCCCTGTGTGAGGCTCCAGCTTAGCACATGATGGATCTAAAGAAAGATCCCGTGTGTGCATCCAAAACCAAAATGGCAAAAAGATCAGTCATTGTGGATGAAGTTTCTAGCCTTTTTCTGTGATGTTCCTGACTCCATCAAGTGAGAATAGGGATCCTTTGGGTCAAATGAGTTCTTCAAAGCCCTGCAGAAGTGCTTGGGTTTTCTCATGACTCCAAACCACATAAAGAATCTATACCTGACATTCACTAGGCCTCAAAATGGAGAAGCAGAGGAGTATTAATGGCAGGTCTATTTAATCCCTCCTGGTTCACAGTAATGGTGTCCAGGCCACCCTGACTTTAGGCAAATGAGGGCCAAGGGTGCTCATTTTGGTCACTGTCTTGGGCTGCGCCCCTCATGGAAACCTTCAGCCAGAGGTTATGATGAGTGTCTATATGGAGAAGATGAGGGCCTTGTTGGAGTGTTTAGGTTTTAATTTTGGTCATTTGTGTGGCGATTGGAAGAAATGACTGGGTCCAACTGGGCTTGAACTCTGGTGTGAGTTCAAGGGGACTTAGAGACTGAGTTCTGGAACTAAACTCAGAGAAGTATTGCCATGAATTGTGTTGGGATTTTAGCAGGCCACACATGAGAGTCGCCCTTATAAACTGAGATCTAGGTCCAGGGTGGCTTTCCACAGAGCACTGAGAATCTCAGCCTGGATATCACATGATTTTTTCTGAAACACTTGGCAGGCATACTTGAGCGTCAAAACACACATGGACCTCACATTGTAGACCTCAATAGTCCTGGATTTCTGTGACCTTTTGGCCACTCCTTGGGAAGACTTGCCTGTGAGAGTTTTCCAGAGGTTTCATTGAAATGAGCTTCCTCACCATTTAATGTTTCCTGAAAAAATTGAAACCAACAGTGCCTCCAACCTCATGCTTGAATAATGGCTCGATAAATACCATGAAATTTTTTAAATTCCTTTGACCAGGTTGCACAGGAGAACCTTTGGATGTACTGTTGCTGACGATGAGTGTACCAGACAGTTCCTTGATTGACTAAGTTTCATGAAAATGGTGTAGAACAGAGATGCCAGTAAGTTCAAGCCTGCTGATTAGTGGACCTAGAGCAGAGATGTGCAGTTTTGTGATAAAACTTCTGTCATGGGGCCTTGTGGATCTGCCTTTGACTTCAAAATGGCATGTGGCTGACATGGTGCATCCAGCAGACCCTTATATGTAAAGGCATCTTTTTATAAGAAGAGGTTTAAGGGAAATGTTCACAATCAGGTTATTATGGTCAAGGGGGCAAACTATGTGGGCTAGAAACCTGGTTGGTGCATTCTCCTGCTGACCCTGACCCACCACACATGACAGAACTCCCTCCAGCACTGTGTTCCAGTTGAGCTCCTTGTATTCCATGAAGCAAATACCAAATTCCCAGTGCAGCACCAAGAATCACCACGAAATGTGGAGGATGACCAAATGGTTTCACAGTCAACATGTGGATACACTTAGCTCCCCGTGGCCACAGTTTACCTACAAAGAGAGAATTCAGCACTGCTGCCTCATGTTCATTGGAAAATAAGAAACCATATCCACAAGGTCAAAGAGATGAAGACCCAGCTTTGATGGTCTCCCTAGAAAGGAAGCTAAAGCTCCTGACAACAACATATGTTTTAAGTGCCCAACCTCAGAGACAGTTTCTCAAGAAGTCTTTAGGCAGGCAGAGGTCCATGTTTGTGGAGTTTTTACCCTGTCCCTTACTTTTGGAAACTCTTCTACCACTTCCAAGGTTGTAAACTCCTGATCGTATTCCATTCCAGATATGTAGTCACGGATTTTCTAACTCTTCTCCTCTAATTGTGTCTTACTTGGGGCGAAGGTGATATCTAGGTGTTGTTCTTGATGAGAGTGGGAAGATTTTTGTGTACCACATATTTGCATACACATTGGATTCATTTTCCTATTTTCCATTCGATATACTGAATCCCTGACACTAACTCACACCCTACTAGACTCTGATTACTAATCCTAATATGATGGAGGAAAGTAACCCAAACATTATAGAAACATAAGCAGTTCAGAGGAGGCATGGTGTATAGTTGGACTTGCTTTTTGCATGATAAATGGTAGGTGTTATAAATATAGTCAATTGTTAATTGAAATAGTTCTCCATTGTTTTTAATGTTAACTTATTTCTGAATTCCTGTCTCCATTTCTCTGGAGCCTATTCAGCACATGTATTTTTATATGCACATATAGAATCCTACCTGGTATCACACGTACATTTTTGTGAGGTGGCTGACTTTGCAGATACAAATTGTGAGAAGAGATCACTCCTCCTAAACGCTTTTGGATCTTAAAATTCCACCTATGGGTGAGGTTCCTAGTTGAACAACATTATACATAAATCCATGTTCACTAAAATGAATACTTTTTAATCTGTGGATGATATATATTTCATGATAAATTTTGATACGCATATATATTTATATATTGCTACTTTTTAATGTATCTGTGATATATATATATATATATATATATATATATATATATATTATACACCCTCCGATTTTTCAAAATATGAAATATATGTGTCTTATATACACTCCCTAAATTTATTCATGTCATGAATGTTGATTTATAATAAAATGTTCACAAGATTATGCTCAGATATATTCATCCACCTGAAATATATATTTGATTCCTAGTACTGAAAACTAACTTTAGTAAATGGTCCTTTCAAATCCTAATGTTTCTACAGTAACTGACCCAGTTTAACATCAATGCAAGTAGATTCCTATGGGACATGATATGTATTTTGACATTCATTTTCATTCAACACTGGTACATTACTATTTTTTTCAGTTTTTGCACATCATAGGATATATATTTCATCCACAAGTTAGGAAATTTATACGTTTTTTTATACTTACAATCACTTCCTGCTTCAGAACACATGTATTCCTCTATGTTTCTTGACTCGTCTTTTCATGAGACTTCTTTCCAAACACATAATTTTTCATTTTCATAATCACTTTTGAAACTAAACTCACACACCCTTCATGATAAAACATAACCCTAATATGACCATTAGATGCATTACTCGTTGGAATGAATGATTGTATATCAATATAAGATTTCTTATATATTTTCAGATATCAATTCAATCCATGATTTAAAGTGGAAACAGTTATATTATTTATTCACAGTATTGTCAATTCATGCATTACTTCTATATTCATAGACACAGGGAACAACTCTGTGTACCCCCAACACTAATTTATACCTCTTCAAAATATTGCTCCCAGAAATGTTAGAAAAAATATGCATGTCACCTGATCTACATATACATTTTATCACTGTAATATTCTGATCACAAAATACAAAGGTCAAACTTATGATTGTAGCACATCCTAAATGGAAAGTGATCCTGGATTATTAAAAACATCCATGTCCAGGTTGCCTAATGCTCTCCAATGTCAATCATATTTGTGACTACATATTTGTTTCTTCCTAAGATTATATATTGAAACTCAACCTGGTTGATCATGTCTAATCCTATCATTCACTTTATACATTGCCTGATTTCATAATGTGTGTATTGATATCTGATTTCCTACATATTTTCTCCAGTTCATCATTGTGACTGACTCTTCACATGTGCTGACATTTACATTCACTCTCTAACCGAAACCCTATTGCTAAGGAACTTTTGTTCCAAAACCTATACACAGTCTTCTTCCTAAACCTACCAACTATATTCCTAATCCTACCGACTATCCCTTTTTGAATGCATGTTCTCTTCTACATTTAATTATCCAAGTAAAGGTCAGGTGAGGTCGAAGGAAGAGACCACCAAGAGACTATCTCATGCAACAGCAAAGGGTTTATTGGGGGTCCAGCATGCTGATGCTCAGAGCTCACTTGAATAGAGTAGAGAGCCCTTAGAACAGCTTAAGCAGAGCTTATGCACTTTCCTTGGTGACGGCAGGGAGGGAAGTTTATTGATGGGTAAGGGCGAGTGGTCAGTTTGCATGCAACCCACTGAGGGAGCACATTCTGCACTTAGTCAGTTGGGGACAGCATATTCTGGGAACAAGATTAGCAAACATTTCTCAAGATTTCAACAGTGTTTTGTTAAGCATACAGGAAAAAAAGGAAGTGAAAAGTGCCTATTTTATTAACCTTTCATTCCCCACTTCTTCTTCTGGCTACTTTTAATCATAAAAGTGATCATTGCGGGGTGTCACATTCTATGTTTGCTAGTGGGGTATTACCATAAGTTTAACTCGTCCAATTTGAGCTTGGAGAAAAGAAATTACACGGTTGAGCAAACAGGGTTTTATAGTTAGCAATAATATGAGGATTATTATTGAAATGGCCAGGGTTGATAAATGCGTAGTTAACCAGGGGGACTGTGTGAACCAAGACTCAAACCACCCTTTTTGGGCCTCTCTCTCTCAATGACACTCTTCAAGGCATCTTTTTAATTTACTCCTAGATTTTTTTAAAACTCCAGTATGGTCGGCAAAAACACAAGATTCTCCATCAATGCAGAACAAAGGCCCCCTTCTCTCATGAAGAGGAGGTTCAACCCTCGCCTGTTCTGTAAAACAACTTCAGAGAGAGAGGTTAAAGATTCCTGCAAAGCCAAGATGGAGGTTCCTAATATCTTTAAGTTTTGGTCTATTGCTGCTTCTAATTGTGTCATTTGTTGTATCCCATGGACCAAGGCAGTGGTTCTTGTGCTCACGCCTGCAGCAACTCCTATTCCTAATAGGATGGCTAAAGTGATGGATATATGTTCTCAGTGGAACCGGGTTTTATGCCCCCTTATTTGATCTTCAAATGAACCTGCATTATGATAAAGCACTCTGGGAAACCTCTGCACCTTTACAAAATTAATCACATCGTCTTGACAATTTCATGAAAACATAAACAATGTTTAAGTCTATAGAATTATACTGTTGTAGAGACGGACATTGCAAGGCACCTAAGATACTACCAAAAACAGGGAAACTTTCCATTTTATTTGCAACCGGATTCAGAGGGCATTACTTCTGTTATAATCAATTAATTCCCTGAAACCCACGTTTAGGTAGTTTCAGAATTTTGTACCCAACATATAAGGGAAGGGGCGCAGAAGTTCACAGCCTGCAGAAGTTCACAAAAAGCAGATTTTTTCTGTTTTTTTCCTCTGTTCTGGGCAAGTTAACTTTTCAAGGCCACTTGGGTGAAGGAGAGCTTTTTCTTCCCTTTATTTTTCCCCCTTCCAGCTGTTACCATGGAGCCCAGTTGGTAACTTCTTTATCTTAGAAATGTAGCCATCTCTGTGAAGACCCAGCTCAATGCCAAAGGCCTTGTTCACATATTTTGTGAAAAACTAGTAAGGGGGTGTCTAACTTAGGAGTGCTGATATTTTTAGCCAGTGGCCAAGTACAACAGGGCAACAGGAAAAGAGGAAGTTTATCTACTTTGAAGTCTTTCATGGGGACTCTTTTGCTGAAAGTCCTAAAGTCAGCCATGCTGAAGACTTCTGTAGAATTTCAGTTAATGTTTTTCTGTGGGCCTGGAACAGAGGGGGGAGATGGGGAAGGCGTGGCTTTGAGCAGCTCCGTGGATCTGAGAATGAGGTAGCAGAGATGTGAAAGAATACTGGGAAAGGGGTTTGTGATTTTCCTAGCAACAAAAAGGTGAGCAGTAGAACAGGTAGAGCAGAGGGGAAGATGGGAGTTAGTATCCCTAAAAGCCTGTGAGGGACTTTAAATTCTTAGTAATCTGTTTTCAGTGATGACAAAGAAACTTTAAAGGCCATTTTCACTAGATCTTGGATAGGGGTCTGAGGGTTCTCCTCAGCTGGTTTGAGCTTTGGGTTAGCTGGTAAGAGGAACTGGTGGGACCCGGTGCGGGCACTGACTGGAGAAGAGAGGAGTGATTCGGTGGAGGGTTACCTTAATACCTGCTACCTCAGCAAGGGGGCAATGGTCTTAGATCCGGCGGAGGTTTGGGTTTTTGATCTAGTAATTGGAGGGGAGAAATCATGTTGCTGAGGTGAGAGTGACAGCAGAGAGTCTGGAGCAGAAGGCTGAGTGTGAGGACCTATTGGAGAAGCATAGTTCAGGATGTGAGCGAAGGAGGGAAAAGGCCTCCACATAGGGAAATCTCCTTTCACCCTTTTGAGGACTTTCAGAAGTTAAAAAGGTCAGGCAGAATTTGAGGATCTAGAGACCCCTCTAGGGGCCATCGGTTTTGGTGATCTAATTGGTAATAGGGCCAATGCTGTGTACAGAAGTTGATGAGGAGTTTGGGTTCCATCATGCACTGCCTGTATGATCACAACCCTATGACTTACAGAAGAAGTCGGCATTCCCCCCACACAACCGTGACTGTTTGTGGCTTTGGTAGTCCACCGGGCAAACATAGTAATCTAGGCTAGCCAACCTGCATCTGGCTTGCGTGTCCCTACATCCATAATGATTGTTTCCATTATCAATGGTGCAGAATGGATTTAATGGAAATTTAGTGGGATCCTCTTCACCTGGTATATCCCAATAGGAAAGACCTATAGCCAGCTGACAAATGTCTGGGTGGATAGATGTCCACCAAGTCCCTAAGTGGGCTGTATGCGAGATAGATCATACTTCTTTACCAGTAGGATTTGTGATCAGCCATCGCTGCTGAACGGGTTGAAGAGGTTTAGGACTACTGGTGGTCAAGGGGAGAGTGTATAGCCTTAGACACAGGGTAAATACACAATTTGAAAGTTTTACCAATTTTTTCCTGTTTCAAGCCAGAGTCTGGACAGGGTCAGGCTTGAGATGAGAGGTATGGATCCAGGAAGTGATTCTTTCTACCTTTACCGCTGTAGGTGTTATAAGTAGCACCTTGTATCGTCATTTCCAGTGGGGTTCCAGGGATGACACCTGATGTCGACTTACATAGATGAAGTCTATTACTTGATATCGATGTAGAGTCTACTCGTCCCCAGGTTGATAGGCATTGGCCATCTGTTTTCACAGGTAGCCCTGAGTTCTTTCAAGAGCTTTAATTCAATCAAGCAATGGGGTGTGGAAGGAATTGTTAGGTCTTAGAGTTGGGGTTAGGTCCCTTACTTAAGGAGGGGCACCATGGACAATTTCATAGGGGGTGAGGTTACACGAAGAAACAGAGGGAGTATTTCTTCCATGAAATAGTGCATAAGGCAGGAGCATAGTACAATCTATTATGCAGGTTTCTAAGCTTAATTTCGTTATGGTCTCTTTAATGGTTCTATTCATTCTTTCTACCTGTCCTGAACTCGGTGGTCTATAAGCACAATGTAACTTTTAATTAATCCCCAGGGTTTTGCCTAACCCCTGACTTACCTGGGCTACAAACGCCAGTCCATTATCAGACCTTATTACTTAAGGCAGGCCGTATCTTGTAAAAATATCTTTCAGGATCTTCTTGACAACCATTTGCGCTGTTTCGTTTTTTTTTCTTTTTTCCTGGAAAAGGCTTCAATCCATCCTCAAAATATATCTACAAAGACTAGGCGATATTTAATTTTAAACCTTGCTGGCTTAATTTTAGTAAATTCCACTTCCCAGAATTGTCCTGGTCTGGTTCCTCGTAGGTGCTTTTTTGCAGGAAGCTTGGAATGGTAAGCATTATCCATGACAGACCTGACAGGCTTTTGTTACCCATTCAGTTATTTCCTTTTGCTTTGAGTCGGTTAGTAAAAAACTCTGTTCTTGATCCTTCAGGAATGAATGCAATTTCTTTGAACCAAGTTGAGTGAGTTGATGTACATTTTCTACTGACATATATAGAGCCGTGACTATAGGAGTTTTTACTGAAGGATTTAGAAATTCCACTTGTGGCCCTTCAGGGTTAAAAGTTATTTTGGCCCGGAGCTTGGTGAGCAGATCTCTGCCCATCAATGGGGCCGGGCATTCTGGGATTACTAAGAACGAGTGATGGATTTTTCCTTTCCCCTGGTCCATGGTCCTCTTAGTTGTCCAAGCCCGATATTTTCTGCCATTAGCCCCTTGAATTAGAGACCTTTTATTTGATAGAGAGACCAATGGGGCCTTAAGGGCAGAGTATATTGCCCCTGTATCCACTTCAAAGTTTGCTGGGGTCCCCTCCACTTCAAAATTTACCCTGAGCTCTCGGAGGGGATCTGAGCCCCAACGTTCTTAGTCATCCTCCAGAGTCAGAATGGCTGGCTAGAGTGGCTGTCTCTTTCAATGGCACTCTTTGAAGCAGTGTCCTTTTTCTTTACAGTAGGCACATTAAATTGAGGCCAGGGGTGGCCTCTAGTATGGGCCCCGATATCCATTCCTGTCTCCATGTTTCTTATTTCTGGCCTATTTGTTGTTGTGACCAGGACCTTAGTCAATGCCTTAGTCTGTCTTTTGTTTCTTTTATCCTCCCTTTGCTAACTACTCTTCCTCAGTTTCTCTCTTATAGTATACCTTCTGGGCTACTCTTACTAAATCTCTCAAAGTCATATCTTTTAATCCATCTAAGCATTGTAACTTTCTTTTAATATCCAGGGCAGCTTGCCCATAAAGGCCATCTTGACAGATGCCTTTTGATCCTCTGCCTGAGGATCGAAAGGAGTATATCTCCTATATGCCTCCATAATTCTCTCTAAAAACATAGAGGGAGATTCATCAGGCCCTTGAATAATCTCTCTTAACTTGGCAAAATTTGTTAGTCGCCTAGCGGCCACTAAGATACCCACAATTAGAGACCAGCGATAAGTGGACAGATGCTCCCTACCTTCAAAGGTGTTGGGGTCCCAGTTTCGTCGATTCAAGGGAAAGCCGGGTTGAATATGTTGGGAAGTTTTGTCGGTCACCCATCTGGTCAGAGGATACTTTCTCCAGCATCCAGGAGGATTCTCTTTTGTTTCTCTATCATGAAGAGACAACCCTAGGTGTTGTTGACAGTCATCCCAAGTAGGCTGGTGTGAAAACATCAATGACTCAACCACACCTAGGAGCCGGGTGGGGTCCTCCGTAAAAGGGGGATATTTATTTTTCCAGTTATATTGGTCTGAAGAGGAGAAAGGTTAATACTGGTAGGCTTGCATTTTTCCCCCAAGGCCGTTGTCAATCATTGGCCCCTAGGGATGAGGGGGAGCATCATTCGAGTTCCAGGTTTTTCAATCATTCACTGCTGATGAGTACCTTTAGCTGGGCTAGCTTCCTCCAGAGGAGGAGGGGCTGTGTGTGCTGCGGGGAAATTATCTGGAGGGCGCTGGGCTGGCTTATCTTCCTCCAATGGTGGAGAGGTTGAGTCAGCAGCAGGGGAATCACTTAGAGGGTTTTGGTCTTTGGGGGACGTGGGCAGGAGATAAGGAGGGGGACGAGAGTCCAGTAGAGTCAAATCTTGTGACTCAGGGAGAACAGAGGGTGGAGGAGGAGGAGAAGCAGAGGGTTTGAGAGATCATGGGGGAAGGAGTAGGAGCGGGGGTAGGGGCAAGGAAATGCTTCACCCATGGAGGAGATTTGCAGAGGTCCTGCCAAGTTAAGATATATGGCTGTTGATCCGGATGGATATGTGGCCCTGGCTGAAAGACAATATCCTCTGACTTTTTAAATTAGTGGGAAGTAGAAAGATCCTTCTAGGGGCCATCCGAATCCAAAGGTGGGCCATTCTGAGGCACAGAGAGTCTGCCAGGTCCAGAATTTTACTGAAAAAGAAAGATTCTGAGCCCTTAAGGGTACTTTGGTCCAGTGATCAAGGGTCAGGGACAGAGGCATTGAAGTGCTCTGTCCCATAATGAAAGATACACAAACAGTAAAAGCGATGACACACGACACAGACAAGACAAGAAAATAAAGACAGACAATGGAACTTCCAACACTGAGACCAGGACTAAGTATCTGGCCAAACCCGATGGGCTGGCGATACCGAATCTGAAACAAAATATCACTGAGTTGAGGAGACTATTGCTCCTCGATTTCCCGAGTACTCTGGTGCATCCCCCAGGGATGTGGCCTCTGGCTCTGTGACACGTATGTCAGCCACCATCGGAGAGAGGTCACACTCTTCATTGACAGCCATTTTGCGAAGCCCTAACCTGAAACCTGAAACCAGAAAGAGGCACCATACATACCCCAAGAGGAGCCTGTTGGGGTCTCTCGTTCGCCGCTGCCGGATCTCACTGGAACCTCCATATGTAAAGGTCAGACGAGCATCGGGTGAAGAGACCACCAAAAGACTGTCTCATGCAAAAGCAAAGGGTTTATTGGGGGTCCAGCATGCTGGGGCTCAGAGCTCACTTGAATAGAGCAGAGAGCCCTGAGAACAGCTTAAGCAGAGCTTATATACTTTGCTTGGAGAGGGCAGAGAGGGAACTTTATTGTTTGGTCTGGGCGAGTGAGCAGTTTGTGTGCAACCGGGTGAATGAGTACATTCTGCAGGTTGGCAGTTGGGGACAGCACATTCTGGGAACAAGATTAGCAAACAGTTCTCAAGATTTCAAAAGTGTTTTGTTAAGCATACAGAAAAACGGGAAGTGACATTTACCTATTTTACTAAATTTTCATTACCAAATATACTTTGCCAGATTTCCTAATGTCTCTATTGAAATCTGCTCTCCTACATATTTTCCCCATTTCATCATTGTGACTGACTCTTCACATGTGCTGACATTTACATTCACTCTATACCCGAAACCCCATAGCTAAAGAACTTTTGGTGCAAATCCTATACTCACTCTCCGTTCTAAACTTACCGACTATCGTCCTAATCCTACCGACTATTCTTTTTTTTTAAATTTTTTTTTCTTAAAGAAAGAGTTAGAGAGAGAGGGAGAGAGAGAGAGAATTTTTTAACATTTATTTTTTTTAGTACTTGGCAGACACAACATCTTTGTTTGTACGTGGTGCTGAGGATCGAACTCGGGCCGCACGCATGCCAGGCGAGCACGCTACCACTTGAGCCACATCCCCAGCCCCCCGACTATCCCTTTATGACTGGAAGTTCTCTTTGACAATAAATAATCCAAAGTACAAGGTCCTATGCATTTGTATATTGATTTATCTGAGACATCTGTGCAGAAAATAAATCAATGCTAAATATTGCAATCAAGGGCCCAACGCCCTTCTGGGCTTCAAATATTACCTTTATTTCTGTTTTCGTGCTTATATTTCACCTATATATTCTTGAAAATATCGAAGGTTCGCCATACCATTATTCATCCAGCAGAATGATTCCTAACCCCAATCGAAACTGTTATTAACCCTAACCATACACTCTTCCCTCAATCTAACTTTACAGAAGAGCAGGGACAGAGTTGGTCTTACAATACAGGAATGTACGGTTTCTTCCAACTGCTGAGAAACTCAAAGGTCCACGCAAAAATGATCCCTGGAGAAGTTGTAGGCACATATGTAGGAACTGAGAGAGCAAAAGTCATCTTCCATTGAAAACAACCTGGTCAGGATGAAGGGATGTGTCTGAATCAGCCTCTCTCTTCTTAATATGGAGAAGAAGGACCAAACCAGGCCAGTGTGGAGAGCACTTCCAGGGTGCCTATGGTTGATATACCATTCTAACTTGTGAAAGTGTCACAGGATGTAGGGGCAGCCTCCATTTTATGGGACACTTTGAAGCAACTGTTAGGACAAAGTGGTTGCCAAGGCAGTGACCTCATTCAGATCTTAAAGGAAGTGACCTCACCTAACATCCTTTGTGATGGAACTCTCTGAACTTGGGATCCAGGAAGCCAGGCACCCAAATTCAGTCTCAGTCCCAGTCCCAGTCGCAGTGGTTTCAATTGTTCAGATTTACCAAGGACAGAGTCAGTCTTTGTTGGTACCTACGGAGGTGAGGATGCCCAAATGCCAGGAAAGCTCTGAAGAGTGGCCTTTCCTGAGAAAGCAGTTAGTGGATCACCGCTGGCTCCTGAGAACTTCACAGTGTTGACCAAGGAGACCAGATCTGAGACAGGACAGGCCATTTCGGAGTAACATAGTATGGCCCACCAATCAGAGGACACTATGGATAGTCACAGACTGACTTGGGGGAAGAAGGTGTCTTTGTGGATGTGGGTGTTGGTTTGTGGTTTTGTCTCATGTTCTGAGAATAGGTAATAAAGGCGGTTTTTTGGTTTGAAGTGAATTGTTTCTAACAAGTCTTTTGAAAAGGCGAGTGTTTCTAAGTCTGTGTATCCCACTGTGTCCGTGGTTCTAGACATTAGAAAAGAGAATGCATCAATGGATGTCTCCTGTCTAGTAGAAATCTTCCCAACATTCATCCTGCCAATTTATGAATGGACTGCGGCTTGCCTTATGAATGGGCAACACCTACTATCTTCCTAAGATTCTATTTTGTTCCTGAATCCACTCCACTCTCCAGAATAGGCTCATGGTTATGTGTCCAATATATATACCACCTCCAAGCTCTGTGACATGGCCATGTACTGGATAGCTAAAGGGAATGGCGAGCATCTCAGAAAACTCAGATATCAGTGTGACCAGGAAAGTCTCAGTGGAGAAATCCTGCTTTGGGCCATTTGCTTACCTATTGTTCTGTTGCCCTGAATTTCAGGAAGCTTTTTGCCTCAGACCACCCATTTGTGAAGCCTGAAGAAATGAGTTGTCAAATTCAAATGAATGGGCATCACCTGTGGCTCTTTGCTTGATTGCTTTGGAAAGGGATGTGTCTGAATCAGCCTCATGACCCTATGTGAGGCTGTGGTTTAGATTCTTAGCACCTGATGGATCTAAAGAAAGATACCATGTGTGCATCCAAAACCAAAATGGCCAAATGAGCAGTCATTGTAGATTAAGTCTTTTGCTTTCCTCTGTTAGGTTCCTGAAATCCATCAAGTGAGAATAGGGATAATTTGGGTCAAATGAGTTCTTCAAACCCTGCAGAGACTAGCCCAGAGGTGCTTGACTTTTCTCATGACTCCAAATCACATAAAGAATCTATACCTGAAAGTAAGTAGGCCCCAAATTGGAGATGCAGAGCAGTATTAAGTGCAGGCCTATTTAATCACTCTTGGTTCTCAGGAAGGGTGTCCAGGCCACCCTGACTTTAGGCAAATGAGATGCAAGGGAACTTATTTGGATACTTTCTTTGTCTGCACCCCTCATGGAAATTTCCAGCCAGAGGTTATGATAAGTGTCTATATGGAGGATGTTGAGGGCCATGTGGGAGTGTTTTGGTTTTAATTCTGGTCATTTGTGTGGCAGTTGAAAGAGATGACTTAGTTCACCTGGGCTTGAACTCTGGTGTTAT
This sequence comes from Callospermophilus lateralis, assembly GCF_048772815.1. Lineage (NCBI taxonomy): Eukaryota > Metazoa > Chordata > Mammalia > Rodentia > Sciuridae > Callospermophilus > Callospermophilus lateralis. Next base: position 473,267 of record NW_027515548.1, read on the forward strand.
TCCCCTTAGAGACTGAATTCTGGAACTGTATTCAGAGAAGTATTGCCATGAATTGTGTTGGGATTTTAGGAGGCAACACATGAGAGTCACCCTGAAATCTGAGATCTAGGCCAAGGTGGCTTCCACAGAGCACTGGGAATCTCAGCCAGGATTTCACGTGATTTTATTCTGAAAGTCTTGGCAGCCATAATTGAGAGTCAAAACACACATGGACCTCACATTTTAGACCTCAATGGGCCTGGATTCATGTGAAATATTGGCCACTCTTTGGGAAGCCTTGCCTGTGAGAGTTCTCCAGAGATTTCTTTGAAATGAGCTTCCTCACCATTTAATGTTTCCTAAATAAATTGAAACCCACAGTGCCTCCAACTTCATCTTTGAAAAATAGCTATGTACATACCATGGATTTTTTGAAATTTCCATGACCAGGTGGCAATGGAGAAACTTTGGATGACTTGTTGCTGATCATGAGTGTACCAGACTGTGCTTGGATTTACTGGGTTTCATGAAAACAATGTAGAAAAGAGATCCCTGTAAGTTGGAGACTGCTGAGTAGTGGGCCTAGAGCAGTGGTGTGCAGGTATGTGATAAAACATCTGTGGTGGTACCATGTGGATCTGCCCTTGGATTCCAAATGGCTTGAGACTGACATGGTGATGTCAGCAGACCCTTATATATAAAAGCATCTTGTTATATGGAGAGGTTTCAGGGCAATGTTCAGAATCAGATTGCTATGGACAAGCGGGCAAGCTATGTGGGGTAGAAGCCTGGTTGGTGCATTTTCCTGCAGACCTTGACCCACCACACGTGACAGAACTCCCTCCATAACTGGTACCTGTTGAACTCCTTGTATTTCCTGAAGCAAATACCAAATTCACCATGCAGAAGCAAGAAACACCTCGAAAAGTGGAAGATGATCAAATGGCTTCACAGTCCACATGGGGAGACACTTAGACCCCAGTGGCCACAGTTTACCTACAAAGAGAGAATTCAGCACTGCTTCCTCATGTTCATTGGAAAATAAAAAAAGAAAAAAAAAACATATCCTCCAGGTCACAGAGATCAGACCCAGCTTTGTTGGTCTCACTAGAAAGGATGCTAAAATTCCTGACAACAACATATATTTCAAGTGCCCAACCTCAGAGGCAGTTTCTCAAGAGTCTTTAGGCCCAATGAGCTCCATGTTTGTGAAGTGTTTACCCTGTCCCTTACTTTTGGAAACTCCTCTACCACATCCAATATTGTGAACTCCTGAATATTTTCCATTTCAGATATGTATTCACAGATTTCCTAACTCTTCTTCTCTAATCGTGTCTTATTTGGGGCAAAGGTAATGTAAAGGCAATGTTCTGGATGAGAGTGGGAATATTTTTGTGTAGCACATATTTGCATACACATTGGATTCATTTTCCTATTTTCCATTCGAATTACTGAATTCCTGACACTAACCCATACCCTAATAGACTCTGACTACTAATCCTAAAATGATGGACAAAAATAACCAAACAGAATGGAAATGAAAGCAGTTCAGAGAAGGCATGGTGTATAGTTGGACTTTCCTTTTGCATGATAAAGTGTAGGTGTTATAAATCTAGTCAATTTTTAATTGAAATAGATCTCCATGTGTTTTTAAAGTTAACAAATATGTGAATTCCTGTCTCCCTTTCTCTGTAGCCTGTTCAGCACATGTATTTTTATATGTAAATATAGAAACATAACTGGTATCACACGTACATCCTTGTGAGTTTGGCTGTCTTGGGAGATACAAATCATGGGAAAAGATCACTCCTCCTAAACGCTGTTGGAACTTAAAATTCAACCTATGGGTGAACTTCCTAGTTGAACAATATTATACATAAATCAATGTTCAGTAAAATGATTATTTTTGGATCTGTGGATGATATATGTTTCATAGTGAATTTCGATTGGCATGCATATTGATACATTTTAGTGTCTGTGTGTGTGTGTGTGTGTGTGTGTGTGTGTATATATAAATGCACACACATACACATATCTATATATATATATACACTCTCAAGATTTTTCAAAATATGAAATATATGTTTCTTATTATACACTCCCTAAATTCATTCGTGTTCATATATGTAAATTTATAGTCAACATTTCACAAGATTATTCTCATAAAAATTCATCCACTTGAAATACGTATTTGTTTCCTACTACTGAAAACTAACTTCAGTGAATAGTGCATACAAATCATAATATTTCTACAGTAACTGACACAGTTTAGCATCAATGCAAGTAGATTCCTATGGGATATGATGTGTATTTTGACGTTCATTTTCATTCAACACTCGTGCATTACTATTTTTTCAGTTTTTGCGCATAATAGGATATATATTTCATCCACAAGTTAGGAAATTTATAGGCTTTTTTTATACTTACCATCAAATCCTGCTTCAGAACATATGAATTCCTCTATATTTCTTGACTCATCTTTTTATGAGATTTCTTTCCAAACACATTATTTTCCATTTCCATAATAACTTTTGAAGCTAAACTCACACACCCTTCATGATAAAACATAACCCTAATATTACCATTAGATGTATAACTCGTTGGAATGAATGATTGTATATCAATATAAGATTTCTTACGTATTTTCAGATATCAATTCAATCCATGATTTAAAGTGGAAACAGTATATTATTTATTCACAGTATTGTCAATTCATGCATTTCTTCTACATTCATAGACACAGGGTACAACTCTGTGTACCCCCAATACTAAGTTATATCTCTTCAAAATATTGCTCCAAGAAATGTTAGAAGAAATACTCATGTCACCTGATCTACATATACATTTTATCACAGTAATATTCTGATCACAAAATGCAAAGGTCACACTTCTGATTGTAGCAAATCCTAGATGGAAAGTGATCCTGGATTACTAAAAACATCCATGTCCAGGTTGCCTAATGCTCTCCAATGTCAATCATATTGGTGACTACATATTTGTTTCTTCCTAAGATTATATATTGAAACTCAACCTTATTGATAATGTCTAATCCTATCATTCACTTTATACTTTGCCTGGTTTCATAATGTGTGTATTGATATCTGATTTCCTACATAATTTTCCCAGTTCATCATTGTGACTGACTCTCCACATGTGCTGAAATTTACATTCACTCTCTAACCGAAAACCTAGGGCTATTGAACTTTTGGTCCAAATCCTATACTCACTCTTCTTCCGAAACAGACCGACTATCTTCCTAATCCTAACAACTATCCCTTTTTGACTGGATGAACTCTTCTACATTCAATCATCCAGGGTACAAGGTGATATGCCATTGCATATTGATTTATCTGAGACATCTGTGCGAACGAAATTCAATGCTAAGTATTCCAATCAAGGACCCAATGCCCTTCTGGGCTTAAAATCTTACCTAGATTTCTGTTTTCATACTTATATTTCACATCTATATTCTTATAAATATCCCAGGTTCCCAATACCATTATTCATCCAGCAGAATGATTCCTAACTCAAATCGAACATGTTATTAACCCTAATCATACATTGTTCCCTCAATCTAACTTTATAGAAGAACAGGGACAGAGTTGGTCTTAATATAGAGGAATATAGGGGATCTTCCACCCGCTGAGAACCTCAAAGGTCCATGCAGAAATTATCCCTGGGGAAGATGAAGGCAGCTATAAAGGACCTGAGAGGGCAAAAGTCATCTTGTAAGGCAAACAACCTGGTTAGGATGAAGGGATGTGTGTGAATCAGGCTCTCTCTTCTTAATGTAGAGAAGATGGACCAAACCAGTTCTGTGTGGGAGCTGTTCCTGGGTGCCTATGGTTGATATACCATTCTAAGTTGTGAAAGTGTCACAGAAAGTAGGGGCAGCCTCCATCTCATGGGACCCTTTGAAGGAACTGTTAGGACAAAGTGGTTGCCAAACCAGTGACCTCATTCAGTTCCGAACGGAAGTGACCTATCTCACTTCCTTGGTCTTGGAACACTCTGAACTTGGAATCCCGGAAGCCAGGCACACAGAACCAGTCCCAGACCCAGTCCCAGTGGGCTCACTTGTTTGGTTTTACCAAGGACAGAATCAGTCTTTCTTGGTACCTACTGATTTGAGAATGGCCAAATGCCAGGAGAGCTTTGGAGAGTGGCCTTCCCTGAGAAAGAAGGTAGTGGCTCAAAGCTGGCTCCTGACAACTTCAAAGAGTTGGCCAAAAATTCCAGCTCTGAGACAGTACAGGGCATTTTGGGGGAACATAGTATGGTACAACAGTCAGAGGAAATTCCGAGAGTCAAAGACCTACTTGGGGGAAGAAAGTCCTATGTTGTTGTGGGTGTGAGTTTGTTGTTTTGTCTCATGTTCTGAGAATTGGTAGGAAAGGCAGTTTGTTTGATTTGAAGTGGACTGTTTCTAGTAAGTCGTTTGACAAGGCAAGTGTTTCTATGTCTATGTATCCCACTGTGTTTGTAGTTGTAGACATTAGAAAACATAATGCATCAATGAATGTGTCCTGTCTAGTACAATGCTTCCCAAAATTCATACTGCCTGATTCATGATTGGACTGCAGCTTTCCTTATGGATGGGTAGCAATGACTAACTTCCTAATTTTCTGTTTTATTCCTGAATTCTGGCCACTCTCCGGAATAGGCTAATGGTTTCTGTCCAAGATATGTACCACCTCCAAGCTCTGTGACATGGCCATGTACTGGAGAGCTGAAGGAAATGGGAGCATCTCAGGAAACTCAGATATCAGTGTGAACAGTAAAGACTATGTGGAGAAACCCTGCTTTGGGAATTTTGCTTACCTATGGTTCTGGTGCTGTGAATATCTAGAAGGTCTTTGCCTTAGGCCACCCCTTTGTGAATCCTGAAGAAAAGAGTTTTCAAATGGAAATAAATAGGCATCACCTGTGGCTCTTTGTTTTATTGCTTTGTAAAGAGATGTGTCTTAATCAGCATATTTTCCCAGTGTGATTATTTGGAGAAGTAGATCAGTATTAATGGCAGGCCTATTTGATCATTCCTGGTTAACAGGAAGGGTTTCCAGGCCACCCTGACTTTAGGCAAATTAGAGGCAAGGGAGATTATTTTGGGCACTGTCTTGGTATGCACCCCTCATGGAAACCTCAACCCAGGGGTTATGATGAGTGTCTATATAAAAGAAGATGAGGGCCATGTGGGAGTGTTTTGGTATTAATTGTGGTCAGTTGTGTGGCAGTAGGAAGAGATTCCTGGGTCAACCTGGGCTTGAACTATGGTGTGATTCCCCTTAGAGACTGAGTTTTGGAACTGAACTCAGAGAAGTATTACCATGAATTCTGTTGGGATATTAGAAGGCCACGCATGAGAATTGCCCTTGGAGACTGAGATTTAGGCCCAGGATGGCTTTCCACAGAGCACTGGGAATCTCAGCTAGGATATCACATGATTTTATTCTGAAAAACTTGGCAGCCATACTTGAGAGTCAAATCACACATGGAACTCACATTGTAGACCTCAATGGGCCAGGCTTCATTTGACCTTTTGGCCACTCTTTGGGAAGACTTGCCTGTGAGAGTTCTCCTGAGCTTTCATTGAAATGAGCTTCCTCACCATTTAATGGTTCCTGAATGAATTGAAACTCACAGTGACACCAACTTCATCCTTGAAAAATGGCTAGATAAATACCATGGAATATTTGAAATTCCCAAGAGCAGGTGGCACTGGAGAATCTTTGGATGTTCTGTTGCTGATCATGAGTGTACCAGACAGTGCCTTGATTTACTGGGTTTCATGAAAATGGTGTAGAACAAAGGTGCCAGTACGTTGGAACCTGCTTAGTAGTGGGCCTAGAGCAGTGGTTTGCAGGTGTATGATAAAACATCTGTGATGGGGCCACATGGATCTGCCATTGGCTTCCAAATGCCTTGTGACTGACATGGTGCAGCCAGCAGACCCTTATATGTTAAGGCATCTTGTTACATTGAGAGGTTTTAGGGCAATGTTCAGAATTGGGTTGCTGCAGACAAGGAGGCAAGCTTTGTTGAATAGAAGCCTGGTTGGGGCATTCTCCTGCACACCCTGACCCACCACACGTGAGAGTACTCCCTCCAGCACTGTGTCCCCGTTGAACTCATGGTATTTACTGATGCCAATACCAAACTCCAAGTGCAGCAGTAAGAATCACCAGGAAAAGTGGAGGATGACCAAATGGCTTCTCAGTCCACACGAGGAGACACTTAGCTCCCAGTGGCCACAGTTTACCTACAATGAAGGAATTCAGAACTGCTGCCTCATGTTCACTAGAAAATAAGAAACCATGTCCTTCAGGTCACATATATGCAGATCCAGCTTTGATTGTCTCACTACAAAGGAAGCTGAAGCTCCTGACAACAACATATATTACAAGGTCCCAACTTCAAAGGCAGTTTCTCAAAGAGTCATTAGGCCAGCAGAACTCCATATTTGTGGAGTATTTACCCTATCCCATATTTTTGGAAATTTCTCTACCGCCTCCAAGGCTGTGAACTCCTGAGCATTTTCATTTCCACATACGTATTCACAGATTTTCTAACTCTTCTCCACTAATTGTGTCTTAATTGGGGCGAAGGTTATGTCAAGGCATTGTTCTGGATGAGAGTGGGATGATTTTTGTGTAGCACATATTTGCATACACATTAGATTCATTTTCATATTTTCCATTTGAAATACTGAATCCCTGACATTAACCCATAACCTACTAGACTCTGACTACTAATCCTAATATGATGGAGAACAAGAAACCTAACAGAATAGAAATACAGGCCGTTCATAGGAGGCATGGTGTATACTTGGACTTCCCTTCTGCTTTATCAAGGGTATGTGTTATAAATCTAGTAAACTTTTCATTGTAATAGTTCTCCATGAGTTTTTAAAGTTAACACATATGTAAATTTCTGTCTCCCATTCTCTGTAGCCTATTCATCACATGTATTTTTTATGCATATTTAGAATCCTACCTGGTATCACAAGTACATTTTTGTAAGCTCGCTGATTTTGAAAGATACATATTGTGATAAGATATCACTCCCCCTAAATAATGATGGAACTGAAAATTAAACCTATTGGTGAATTTCCTAGATGAACAACATTATATATAAATCGATGTTCAGTAAAATGAATATTTTTGGATATATGGATGATATGTATTACACGGTGAATTTCGATTAGCATTTATATTGCTACATTATAATGTCTGCGTGTGTCTATCTATCTATCTATCTATCTATCTATCTATCTATATATATATATATATATATATACTGTCCAGATTTTTCAAAATATGAAATATATATGTCTTATTATACACTCCCTAAATTCACTCATGTTTCTATATGTGGTTTATAATCAACTTTTCACAAGATAATTCTCAGAAATATTCATCCGCCTGAAATACATATTTATTTCCTAGTACTGAAAACTAACTTCAGTGAATGGAGCTTACAAATCCTAATATTTCTACAGTAACTGAATCAGTTTAACATCAATGCAAGTAGAATCCTACGGGACATGATGTGTATTTTGAAGTTTATTTTTATTCAATATTGGTACATTATTATTTTTTCAGTTTATGGACATCATAGGATATATCATTTCATCCACAAGTTCAAAAATTTATAGGCATTTGTTTCACTTTCAATCACTTCCTGCTTCAGAACACATGTATTCCTCTAAGTTTCTTGACTGGTCTTTTCATGAGATTTTATACCAAACACATTAATTTTGATTTTCATAATCACTTTTGAAGCAAAACTCACATACCATTCATATTAATTATCACTCTGATATTACCATTAGATGTATAACTGGTTTGAATGAATGATTGTATGTCAATATAAGATTTCTTATGTCTTTTCAGATATCAATTCTATCCATTATTTAAAGTGGAACCAGTTATATTATTTATTCACACTATGGTCTATTCATGCATTATCTCTATATTCATAGACACAGTGTACACCTCTTTGTACCCCCAATACTAATTTATACGTCTTCAAAATATTGCTCCCTGAAATGGTGGATGTGGACTCATGTCACCTGATCTTTATATACATTTAATCACAGAAATATTCTGGACACAAAATGAAAAGGTCACACTTATGATTGTATAAAAGCCCAAATGGAAAGAAAACATGGATTACTAAAAACATCCATGTCCAGGTTCCCTAATGCTCTCAAATGTCAATCCTATTGGTGACTACATATGTGTTTCTTCTTAAAATTATATATTCAAACTCAACCCAATTGAAAATGTCTAATCCTATCCCTCACTTTATACTTTGCCTGATTTCATTATGTCTCTATTGCTATCTGCTTTCCTACATATATTCCCCAGTTCATCATTGTGACTGACTCTTCACATGTGCTGACATTTACATTCACACCCTAATAAATAACCTATTGCTAAAGAACTTTTGTTCCAAATCCTATACTCACTCTTCTTCCTAAACATACTAACTATCTTCTTAATCCTACCGAGTATCCCTTTTTGACTGGATGTTCTCTTCTACATTCAATCATTCAAGGTACAAGGTCTTATGCTATTGTATATTGATTTATCTGAGACATCGGTGCAGAATGTAATTCAACGCTAAGTATCACAATTAAGGGCCCAATGCCCTTCTGGGCTTCAAATCTTACTTAGATTTCTTTTTTCATACATATATTTTATCTCTATATTCTTAAAATAATCACAAGTTTCCAATACCATTATTCATGCAGCAGAATAATTCCTAACCCAAATGGAACATGTTATTAACACTAACCATACACTGTTTGTGTTAATAACATGGTTACAGAAGAGCAGGGACAGTGTTGATCTTACAATACAGGAATGTAGTGGATCTTCCATCTGCTGAGAACCTCAAAGCTCCATGCAGAAATGATCCCTGGAGAAGATGTAGGCAGGTATGAAGGACCTGAGAGAGCAAAAGTTATCTTTCATTGCAAACAACCTGGTCAGGATGAAGGGATGTTTCTGAATCAGCCTCTCTCATCTTAATGTAGAGAAGATGGACCAAACCAAGACTTTGTGGAGAGCTCTTCCTGGTTCCCTATGGTTGATATACCATTCTAACTTGTGAAAGTGTCACAGAAAGTAGGAGCAGCCTCCATCTCATGGGACCGTTGGAAGAAACTCTTAGGACAAAGTGGTTGCCGAGGCAGTGATCTCATTCAGTTCCTGAAGGAAATGACCTCAAAGCACTTCCTTATTGATGGAACTCTCTGAACATGGGATCCAGGACGCCAGGCACACAGATCCAGTCCCAGTCCCAGTCCCAGTGGTCTCACTTGTTTGGATTTACCAAGGACAGAATCAGTCTTTCTTGGTACCTACTAAGGTGAGGAAGCCAAATGCCTGGAAAGCTTGGAAGAGGGGTTTTTCCTGGAAAAGCAGGTAGTGGCTCACTCCTGGCTCCTGACAACTTCACAGAGTTGGCCAAGGAGACCAGATCTGAGACAGGACAGGACATTTCGGGGGAACATAGTATGGCCCACCAGTCAGAGGATACTCCGGATAGTCTCATACCTATTTGGGGGAAGAAGGTGTCATTGTCGGTGTGGGTGTGGGTTTGTGGTTTTGCCCCATGTTCTGAGAATAGGAAGAAAAGTCAGTTTGTTTGGTTTGGAGTGAACTGTTTTTAGTAAGTCGTTTAACAAGGCAAGTGTTTCTGGGTCTGTGTATCACACTGTGTCCGTGGTTGTAGACATTAGAAAAGAGAATGCATCAATGGATATGTCCTGTCTAGTAGAAAGCTTCCCAGCATTCATCCTGCCCATTTTATGAATGGACTGTGGATTGCCTTATTAATGGGCAATACCTGCTACCTTCTTAAGTTGCTGTTTTCCTCCAGAATTCTGGACACTCTCCAGAATAGGCTCATGGTTTTGTGTCTAAGTTATGTACCACACCCAAGCTCTGTGACAAGGCAATGTTCTGGATAGCTGAAGGAAATGACGAGCATCTGAGAAAACCCAGATATCAGTTGACCAGGAAAGTCTCAGTAGAGAAACCCTGCTTTGGGCCATTTGCTTGCCTATTGTTCTGTTGCCCTGAGAGTCAGGAAGTCTTTGCTTCACACCACTCCTTTGTGAATCCTAAAGAAAATAGTTTTCAAATGGAAAAAAATAGGCTTCACCTTTGGCTCTTTACTTAATTGATTTGGAAAGAGTTGTGTCTGAATCAGCCTCTTGGCCCAGTGTGATTCTTTGACTTAGATTCTCAGCACCTGATGTATCTAAAGAAAGATCCCATGTGTGCATCCAAATCAAAAATGGCAAAAAGAGCTGTAATTGTGGATGAAGTCTTCTGCCTTTCTCTGTAAGGTTCCTGAATTCCATCAAGTGAGAATAGGGATCATTTGGGTCAGATGAGTTCGTCAAAGCCCTTCTGAGGCTATCCCGTAGGTGCTTAGGTTTTCTCATCACTCCACTTCACATAAAGTATCTTTAAGCGACACTCAATAGGCCTCAAATGGGAAAAGTGGAGCAGTATGACAGGCAGGCCTTTTTGATCACTCCTGGTACAAAGGAAGGGTGTCCAGGCCACCCTGAATTTAGGCAAATGAGGAGCAACAGAGCTTATTTTGGACACTGTCTTGGGCTGCGTCACTCATGGACACCTCTAGCCAGAGGTTATGATGAGTGTCAATATGGAAGAAGATGAGGACCATGTGGGAGAATTTCGGTTTTATTGTGGTCATTTGTGTGGCAGTTGGAAGAGATGACTGGGTCCACCTGGGCTTGAACGCTGGTGTGATTCCCCTTAGAGACTGAGTTCTGGAACTCACCTCACAGAAGTATTGCTATGAATTGTGTTGGGATTTGAGGAAGCCACGCATGAGAGTCATCCTTGGAAACTGAGATGAAGGCCCAGGGTAGCTTTCCACAGGGCACTCTGATCTCAACCAGGATATCACATGATTTTATTCTGAAAGACTTGGAAGCCATTGTTGAGAGTCAAAACAGACAATGACATCACATTTTAGACCTCAATGGCCCTGGCTTCATGTGACCTTTTGGCCACTCTTTGGGAAGCCTTGCCTGTGAGAATTCTCCAGAACTTACATTGAAATGAGTTTCCTCAACATTTGATGGTTCCTGAATGAATTGAAACCCACAGTGCATCCAACTTCATCCGTGAAAAATGGCTAGATAAATACCATGAAAATTTTCAATTTCCCATGACCAGGTGGCACTGGAGAACCATTGGATATTCTGTTGCTGATCATGAGTGTACCAGACAGTGCCTTGATTGATTGGGTTTCATGAAAATAAGTTGGAGCCTGCTGAGTAGTTGTCCTAGAGTAGTGGTTGGCAGGTGTGTGAAAAAACATCTGTGGTGGGGCCATGTGGATCTGCCATTGGCTTCCAAATGGCTTGTGACTGACATGGTGCAATCAGCAGACCCTCCTATGCAAAGGCATCTTGTTATATGGTGACGTTTCAGGGCAATGTTTACAATCAGGTTGCTATGTTTAAGGGGGCAAGTTATGTGGGATAGAAGCCTGGTTGGTGCATTCTCCTGCATACCCTAACGCACCACGCCTGAGAGAACTCGCTCCAGCACTGTGTCCCAGTTGAACTCCTTGGATTCCATGAAGCAATTTCTAAACTCCCAATGCAACAGCAATAAACACATATAGAATCCTACCTGGTACCACACCTACATTCTTGTGAGGTGAACGACTTGGCAGATACAAATTGTGAGAGAAGATCACTCCTCCAAAACGCTGTTGGAACTGAAAATATAACCAATGGGTGAGCTTCCTAGTTTTACAACATTATATATAAATCCATGTTCAGTAAAATGAATATTTTTAGATCTGTGAATGATATATATTTCATGATGAATTTCGAATAGCATATATATTGCTAGTTTTTAATGTGTGTGTGTATGTATATATATGTGTGTTTGTATGTATATATATGTGTGTGTGTGTGTGTGTGTATATATATATATATATATATATATATATATATATATATATATACACACACATTCTCCAGATTTTTCAAATATGAAATATTTGTATCTTAATATACACTCCCTTAATTCATTCATATTCATGTATGTGGATTTATGATCATCTTTTCTAAATATTATTCTCAGAAATATTCATCCACCTGAAATACTTTTTTGTTTTTAGTACTGAAAACTAACTTCAGTGAATGTTGCATACAAATCCTAATATATCTAGAGTAACTGACCCAGTTTAACCTCAATGCAAGAAGATTCATATGGAACATGATGTGTATTTTGATGTTCATTTTAATTCAACACTGGTACATTACTATTTCTTCAGTTTATGCACATCATAGGATATATATTTCATCAAAAATATCACAAAATTATAGGCATTTTTTCACTTTCAATCACTTCCTACTTTAGAACACATGTATTCTTCCATATTTCTTGACTGGTCTTCTCAAGATTCTTTTTTACAAACACATTATTTTCGATTTTTATAATCACATTGAAGCAAAACTCACACACCCTTCATGATAAACCATAACCCTAATATTAACATTGATGTATAACTTGTTGGAATGAATGATTGTATATCAATATACGATTTTTTATATTTTCAGATATCAATTCAATCCACCATTTAAAGTGGAAGCAGTTATATTACTTATTCACAGTTGGTCTATTCATGCATTATCTCTATATTCATAGACACCGGGTACACCTGTTTGTACCCCAAATACTAATTTATAAGTCTTCAAAATATTGCTCCCAAAAATGGTGGAAGAAATACTTATGTCACCCGATCTATATATACATGTTATCACAGTAATATTCTGGACACAAAATTCAAAGGTCAAACTTATATTTGTACCAAAGCCTAAATGGAAAGTGAACATGGATTACTAAAAACATCAATGTCCAATTTGCCTATTGCTCTCAAATATCAATCCTATTGATGACTACATATTCATTTCTTCCTAAGATTATATATTCAAACTCAACCCTGTTGAAAATGTCTAATCCTATCACTGACTTTATACTTTTCCTGATTTTGTAATGTCTGTATTGATATCTGCATTCCAACATATTTTCTCCAATTCATCATTGTGACTGACTCTTCACTTGTGTTGACATTTACATTCACTCTGTAACCGAAACCCTATTGCTAAAGAACTTTTGTTCCAAATTTTATACTCACTCTTCTTCCTAAACCTACCGACTATCTTCCTAATTTTACCGACTATCACTTTTGAATGGATGTCCTCATCTACATTCAATCATCCAAGTAAATGTAGGGCGAGTGTCAGAGGATGAGACCACCAAGAGACTATCTCATGCAACAGAAAGGGTTTATTTGGGGTCCAGAATGCTGGGGCTTAGAGCTCACTTGAATAGAGCAGAGAGCCCTGAGAACATCTTAAGCAGAACTTATATAATTTTCTTGGAGAGGGCAGGGAGGGAAGTTTATTGATGGGTCAGGGCGAGTTAGCGGTTTGTGTGTAAACGCGTGAGGGAGTACATTCTGCAGTTTGGCAGTTGGGGACAGCACATTCTGGGAACAAGATTAGGAAACATTTCTCAACATTTCAACAGTGTTTTGTTAAGCATACAGAAAAACAGGAAGTGACAAGTACACATTTTATTAACATTTCATTCCCCATTTCTTCTTCTGGCTACTTTTAATCATAAAAGTGATTGTTGGGGGGTGTCACATTTTATGTATGCTAGTGGGGTATTAACATAAGTTTAACTTGTCCAATTTGAGCTTGGAGAAAAGAAATTACATGGTTGAGAAACAGGGTTTTATAGTAAGCAATAAAATGAGGATTATTATTGGACCGGCCAGGGTTGATTAAAACGTAGTTAACCAGGGGGACTGTGTAAACCAAGACTCAAACCACCAATTTTGGGTCTCTATCTCTCTTTGATGCTCTTCAAGGCATCTTTTTAATTTACTCATAGGGTTTGTTACAACTCCAGTATGGTCGACATGAAAAAAAAAAAAAAACATTCTTTCCTCAATGCAGCACAAAGGCTCCCTTCTCTCATGAAATGGAGGTCCAAACCTCGACTTTTCTGTAAAACAACTTCAAAGAGAGAGGTAAAAGATTCCTGCAAATTTGTGATGGAATTTTCTAATATCTTTAAGTTTTGATCTATTGCTTCTTCTAATTGGGTCATTTGTTGTGTCCCATGGACCAGGGCAGTGGTTCCTGTGCGAACCCAGGCAGCAACTCCTATTCATAATAGAATGGCTAAGGTGAGAGATATATGTTCCCAACTGAACCGGGTTGTATGCCCCTCTATTTGATCTTCCAATGAACCTGCGTCATAATAGAGCACTCTGGGAAACATCTGCACCATTACACAATTAATCACTTCTGTTGACCATTTCATAAAAACATAAACAACGTTTAAGTATATAGAATTATATTGTTGTAGGGATGGACAAGGCAAGGCACCTAAGATAGCACCAAAGACAAGGAAACAGTCCTATTTGGTTGCAACCAGATTCAGAGGGCATTGCTTCTGTTGTAATCAATTAATCCCCTGAAACCCAAGTTTAGGTAGTTTCAGAATTTTGTACCCAACATGTAAGGGAAGGGGCTCTGAAGTTCACAGTCTGCAGAAGTTCACAAAGAGCAGTTTTTGTTTCTGATTTTTCCTCAGTTCTGGGCAAGTTAAATTTTCAAGGACACCTGGGTGGGGGAGAGCTTTTTTTTTTCCCTTTTTTTCCCCCTGCCAGCTGTTTCCATGGAGCCCAGTTTGTAACTTATTCATCTTAGCAATGTAGCCATCTCTATGAAGCCCCAGCTAAAGGACAGAAGCCTTGATCACATATGTTGTGAAAAACTAGTAAGGGTGTGTCTAGCTCAGGAGTGCTGATTTTTTTCAGCCAGTTGCCAGGTAGACCAGGGCAACACAAAAAGAGGAAGTTTATCTACACTGAACTCTTTTATAGGGACTCTTTTGCTGAAAGTCCTAAAGTTAGCCATGGTGAAAACTTCTGGATAAGGTCAGTTAAGACTTTCCTGTGGGCCTGGTACAGAGGGGGAAGACGGGGAATGCAGGGCTGAGAGCAGCTCTTTGGATCTGAGAATGAGGAAGGAGAGATGTAAAAAAATAATGGAAAAGGGTTTTGAGATCTTCCTAGCAACAAAAACATGAGTAGTAGAACGGGTAGAACAGAGCGGGAGATGGGAGTGAGTATCCCAAAAAGCCTGTAAGGGACTTTAAATTCTTAGTAACCTGTTTTCAGTGATGGCAAAGCAACTTTAAAGGCCATTTTCATTACATCTTGGATAGGGGTCTGAGGGCTCCTCTCAGCTGGTTTGAGCTTTGGGTTAGCTGGTAAGAGGACCTGGTGGGACCCTGTGTGGGCACTGACAGGAGAAGAGAGGAGTGAGTGAGTGGAGGGTTACCTCAGTACCTGCTACCTCAGCAAGGGGGCAATGGTCTGAGAAACGGTGGAGGTTTGGGTTTTTAATATAGTAATTGGAGGGGAGAAATCAAGTTGATGAGGTGGGAGTGACAACAGAGAGTCTAGAGCAGAAGGCTGAGGGTGAGAATGTATTGGAGAAGCATAGTTCACGATGTGAGCAAAGGAGAGAAAAGGCCTCCACATAGAGGAATCTCCTTTCACCCTTTTGAGCACTTGCAGAAGTTAAAAAGGTCACACAGAATTTGAGGATCTAGAGACCCCTCTGGGGGCCATCGGTTTTGGTTGTCTAATTGGTAATATGGCCAATGCTGTGTAGAGAATTTCATGAGTAGTTTGGGTTCCATGTGGCAGTCCCTGTATGCTCACATCCCCATGACTTACAGAAGATGTCGGCGTTCCCCGCACACAGCCTTGACTGTTTGTGGCTTTGATAGTACACTGTGCAAACATAGTAATCTAGGCTAGCCAACCAGAATCTGGCTCGCGTGTCCCTACATCAATAATGTTTGTTTCCATTATCTATGGTATGAAAGGAATTTAATGGAATTTTAGTGGGATCCTCTTCATTAGGGATATCCCAATCGGGAAGACCTATACGCAGCTGACAAATGTTTGGCTGGAGAGATGGCCACCAGGTCCCTAAGCGGGCTGTATGCAAGATAGACCATACTTCCGTTCCAGTAGGATTTGTGATCAGCCATCGCTGCTGAACAGGCTTATGAGGGTTAGGACTACTGGTGGTCAAGGGGAGAGTCTATAGCCTTATCCACACAGCGAATCCACAATTTGAAAGGGTTTCCAGTCTTTTCCAGTTTCCAGCCAGAGTCTGGACAGGGCACAGGCTTGAGATGAGAGGTAGGGATCCAGGAAGTGATTTTGACTACCTTTACCCTGTAGGTGTTATAAGTAGCACCTGGTATGGTCCTTTTCAGCGGAGTTCCAGGGATGACACCAGATGTCGTCTTACATAGACGAAGTCTCTACTTGATATCGCTGTAGAGTCCCCTCATCCCCAGGTTGGCAGGCAGTGGCCATCTGTTTTCACAGGTATCCCTGAGTTCTTTCAAGAGCTTTAAGTCTGTTAAGCAAGGGGGTGTGGAAGGAATCGTTAGGTCTTAGAGTTGGGGTAGGTCCCTTACTGGAGGAGGGACACCATAGAGAATTTCACAGGGTGTGAGGTTACACAAAGAAATAGATTGAGTATTTCTTGCATGAAACAGTACATAAAGCAGGAGCATAGTCCAATCTTTTATGCAGGTCTCTAAGTTTAATTTCGTTATGGTCTCTTTAATGGTTCTATTCATTCTTTCTACCTGTCCTGAACTCGGGGGTCTGTAAACACAATGTAACTTCCAATTAATCCCCAGGGTCCTTGCTAACCTCTGAGTTACCTGGGCCACGAACGCCGGTCCATTATCAGACCCTATTACTTTAGGCAGGCCGTACCTTGGAAAAATATCTTGCAGGATCTTCTTGACCACCATTTGCGCTGTTTCATTTTTTTTCTTTTCTTTTTTTTTTTTTGGGGGGGGGGAAGGCTTCAATCCATCCTGAAAATGTATCTACAAAGACTAGGAGATATTTAAGTCCATTCCTTGCTGGCTTAATTTCAGTAAAGTCCACTTCCCAGAATTGTCCTGGTCTGGTTCCTCGTAGGTGATTTCATGCAGGAAGCTTGGAAGGGTAAGAATTAACCAATTGATGGACCCAACAGGCTTTTGTTATCCATTCAGTTGTTTCCTTTCACTGTGAGTTGGTTAATGGAAAACTCTGTTCTTGATCCTTCAGAAATGAATGCAGTTTCTTTGAACCAAGGTGAGTGATTTGATGTACATTTTCTACTGACATAGTTAGGGCCGTGATTATAGGAGTTTTTACTGAAGGATTTAGAAATTCCACTTGGGGGCCTTCAGGATAAAAAGTTATTTTGGCCCAGAGCTTTGTGAGCAGATCTCTGCCAATCAATGGGGCCGTGCATTCTGGGATTACTAGGAATGAGTGATGGATTTTTCCTTTCCCCTGGTCCATGGTCCTCTTAGTTGTCCAAGCCCGATATTTACTGCCATTAGCCCCTTGAATCAGAGACCTTTTATTTGATAGAGGTTCCAATGGGGCCTTAAAGGCAGAATATCTTGCCCCTGTATCCACTTCAAAGTATACTGGGGTCCCCTCCACTTCAAAAGTTACCCTGAGCTCGGGGAGAGGATCTGAGCCCCGACTTTCTTAGTAATCCTACAGAGTCAGAATGTCCAGCTGGCCTGGCTGTCTCTTTCTAGGGCACTCTTTAGCCCAGTGTCCTTTTTTTTAGAGTAGGCACATTGAATTGAGGCCAGGGGTGGCCTCTTGTGTGGGCCCCGGTGTCCCTTCCTGTCTCCATGTTTCTTAATTTCTGGTCTATTTGTTGTTGTGACCAGGATCTTAGTCAATGCCTTAGTCTGTCATTTGTTTCTTTTATCCTCCCTTTGCTCCCTAGTCTTCCTCAGTTTCTCTCTTATAGTATACCTTCTTGGCTTCTCTGACTAAACCTCTCAAAGTCATATCTTGTAATCCATCTAAGCATTGTAACTGTCTTTTAATATCCAGAACAGCTTGCCCAATAAAGGCCACCATGACAGATGCCTTTTGATTCTCTCCCTGAGGATCGAAAGGATTAAATTTCCTATATGCCTCCATAATTCTCTGTAGGAACATGGAGGGACATTCATCAGTCCCTTGAATTATCTCTCTTACCTTGGCCAAAATAGTTGGTCGCCTAGCGGCCACTAAGATACCCACTATTAGAGCCCGGCAATAAGAGGAAGGATGCTCATTACCTTCACAGGTTTTGGGGTCCCAGTTGGGTCAGTGCAAGTGAAAGGCGGCTTTGCATATGTTGGGAAGTTTTGTCGGTCACCCATCTGGTCCGAGAATATTTTTTTCTAGAATCCAGGAAGATTCTCTTTTGTTCCTCTGTCATGAAGAGAGTCCCTAGGAGTTGTTGGCAGTCATCGCAAGTAGGCTGGTGTGAAAACATCAATGACTCAACCACACCTGAGACCCAGGTGGGGTCCTCGGTAAAAGGGGGATTGTTATTTTTCCAGTTATTTAGGTCTGAAGAGGAGAAAGGTAAATACTGGTAGGCTTGCATTTTTCCCCCATGGTTGTCATCAATCATTGTTCCTTAGAAATGGAGAGGGAGCATCACGTGAGTTCCAGGGATTTCAATCATTCAATGCCGGCAAATTCCTTTAGCCGGGCCAGCAACCTCCAGGAAAGGAGGGGCTGTGTTTTCCGCAGGGGAGTTATCTGGAGTGCGCTGGGCTCGCTTAGCTTCCTCCAATGGCGGAGAGGCTGAGACAGCAGCAGGGGAATTACTTAGAGGGTGTTGGGGGTTGGGGGACGAGGGCAGGGAATAAGTAGTAGGACGAGAGTCCAGTAGAGTAAAATCTTGTGACTCAGGGAGAACAGAGGTTGAAGGAGGAGGAGAAGCAGAAGGTTTGAGAGAGCATGACGGAAAGAATAGGAGCGGGGGCAGGGGCAAGGAAAAGCTTCACACATGGAGGAGGAGAATTGCAGAGGTCCTGCAAAGTTAAGATATATGTCTCTTGATCCTGATGTCTATGTGGCGCTGGCTGAAAGTCAATATCTCTGACTTTTTAAATTAGTGGGAAGTAGAAAGATCCTTCTAGGGGCCATCTGAATCCAAAGGTGGGCCATTCTGAGGCACAGAGATTCTGCCAGGTCCAGCGTTTAACTGAAAAAGAAAGATTCTGAGCCCTTAAGCGGACTTTGGTGCAATGATCAAGGGTCAGCAAAAGAGGCATTGAAGTGCTCTATCCCATAATGAAAGATAAACAATCAGTAAAAGCAACGACACACGACACAGACAAGACAATACAATAAAGACAGGCAATGGACGTCCAACACTGAGACCAGGACTGAGTAGCCGGCAAAACCCGATGGGCTGGCAATACCGAATCTGAAACAAAATATCACTGAGTCGAGGAGACTATTGTTCCTCGATTTCCCGAGTCCTCTGGGGAGTCCCCCAGTGACGTGGCCTGTGGCTCTATGACATGTCTCTCAGCCACCGTCGGAGAGAGCTCACACTCTTCATCAACAGCCATTTGCCAAGCCCTAACCTGAAACCTGAAACTAGAAAGAGGCACCTTACATACCCCGAGAGGAGCCCATTGGGGTCTCTCATCTGCTGCTGCTGGATCTCAGTGGAACCTCCATATGTAAAGGTCAGGTGAGCGTCCGGGGAAGAAACCACCAAGAGACTGTCTCATGCAAAAGCAAAGGGTTTATTATGGGTCCAGCATCCTGGGGCTCAGAGTTCACTTGAATAGAGCAGAGAGCCCTGAGAACAGCTTAAGCAGAGCTTATATACTTTCCTTGGAGAGGGCAGGGCAGGATGTTTATTGATGGGTCAGGGCGACTGAGCTGTTTGTGGGCAACCGGGTGAGGAATTACTTTCTGCAGTTTGGCAGCTGAGGACAGCACATTCTGGGAACAAGACTAGCAAACATTTCTCAAGATTTCAACAGTGTTTTATTAAGCATACAGAAAACAGGAAGTGATAAGTACCTATTTTATTAACCTTTCACTACGGACTACACTTTGCCAGATTTCCTAATGTCTCTATTGATATCTGCTTTCCTACATATTTTCCCCAGTTCATCATTGTGACTGACTCTTCACATGTGGTGACATTTACATTCACTCTATACCCCAAACCCTATAGCTAAAGAACTTTTGGTCCAAATCCTATGCTCACTCTCCTTTCTAAACCTACCGACTATCTTCCTAATCCTACTGATTATCCCTTTTTGACTGGAAGTTCTCTTTGACAATCAATCATCCAAAATACACGGACCTTTGCCATTGTATATTGATGTATCTGAGACATCTGTGCAGAAAATAAATCAAAGCTCAGTATCACAATCAAGGTCCCAATGCTCTTCTGGGCTTCAAATATTACCTAGATTTCTGTTTTCATACTTAATTTTCACCTATATATTCTTGTAAATATCGCAGGTTTTCAATACCATTGTTCATCCAGCAGAATGATTCCTAATGCAAATTGAACCTGTTATTAACCCTAACCATACACTGTTCCCTCAATCTAACTTTACAGAAGAGTAGGGACAGAGTAGGTCTTACAATACAGGAATGTAGGGGAACTTCCTATTGCTAAGAAACTCAAAGGTACATGCAAAAATGATCCCTGGAGAAGTTGTAGGCAGCTATGAAGGAACTGAGTGAGCAAAAGTCATCTTCTCTTGCAAACAAACTGGTCAGGATGAAGGGATATGTCTGAATCATCCTCTCTCTTCTTAATGTAGAGAAGAAGGACCAAACCAGGCTGTGTGGAGAGCTGTTCCCCGTTGCCTATGGTTAATATACCATTCTAACTTGTGAAACTGTCACAGAAAGTAGGGGCAGCCTTCATTTCAGAGGACCCTTGTAAGCAACTGTTAGGACAAAGTGGTTGCCAAGGGTGTGAGCTCATTCAGTTCCTGAAGGAAGTGACCTCAGACCTCACCTCACATCCTTGGTGATAGAACTCTCTGAACTTGGGATAAAGGAAGCCAGGCACCCAAATCCCATTCCAGTCCCAGTAGCAGTGGTCTCACTTCTTTGGATTTACCAAGGACAGAATCAGTCTTTGTTGGTACCTACTGATATGAGGATGGCCAAAAGCCAGGAAAGCTCTGAAGAGTGTCCTTTCCTGAGAAAGCAGGTAGTGGATCACCGCTGCCTCCTGACAACTTTACAGAGTTGGCCAAGGAAACCAGATCTGAAACAGGGCAGGCAATTTCAGGGGAACATAGTATGGCCCAATAGTCAGAGGACACTCCGGATAGTCAGAGACCTACTTGGGGGAAGAAGGTGCTTTGTGGGTGTGGGTGTGTGTTTGTGCTTTTGTCTCATGTTCTCAGAATAGGTAGGAATGGCGGTTTGTTTGGTTTGGAGTGAACTGTTTCTAATAAGTGATTTGATAAGGCAAGTGTTTCTATGTCTGTGTATCCCATTGGGTCCGTGGTTGTAAACATTAGAAAAGAGAATTCATGAATGGATGTGTCCTGTCTGGTAGAAAGCTTCCCAGCATTCATCCAGCCGAATATATGAATGCACTGTGACTTCCCTTATCGATGGGCAACACCTGCTATTTTCCTAAGGTCTGGTTTTATTTTTGAATTGTGGCCACTCTCCAGAATAGGCTCATGGTTTTGTGTCCAAGAGAAGTACCACCTTCAAGCTCTGTGACATGGCCATGTACTGGATAGCTGAAGGGAATGGCGAGCAACTAAGAAAACTCAGATATCAGTGTGACCAGTAAAGTCTCAGTGGAAAAACCGTGCTTTGGGCCTTTTGCTTACCTTTTGTTCTATTTCCCTGTATTTCAGGAATTTCTTTGCCTCAGGCCACCCCTTTGTGAAGCTGGAAGAAAACATTTTTCAAATGGAAATGAATGTGCCTCACCTGTGGCTCTTTGCCTAATTGCTTTAGAAAGGGGTGTGTCTGAATCAGCCTCTTGGCCCTGTGTGAGGCTTTGGCTTAGATTCTTAGCACCTGATCGATATAAAGAAAGATCCCATGTGTGAATCCAAAACCGAAATGCCCAAAAGAGGAGTCATTGAGCATAAAGTCTCTTGCCTTCCACTGTAAGGTTCCTGACCTCCATCAAGTGAGAATAGGGATCCTTTGGGTCAAATGATTTCTTCAAAGCCCTGCACATGCTAGCCCAGAGGTGCTTGTGTTTTCTCATCACTCCAATTCACCTAAAGATTCTAAACCCCACTGTCAGTAGGCCTCAAATTGGAGAAGCAGAGCAGTATTACGGCAGGCCTATTTGATCACTCCTGGGTCACAGGAAGGGTGTCCAGGCCACCCTGACATTAGGAAAATAAGGGGCAAGGAAGCCTATTTTGGACACTGTCTTGGGCTGTGTCCTTCATGGAAACTTCCAGGCAGAGGTTAAGATGAGTGTCTATATGCAATAAGATGAGGGTCATGTGGGAATGTTTTGGTTTAATTTTGGTCATTTGTGTTGGGGTTGGAAGAGATGAGTAGGTCAACCAGGACTTGAAATCTGGTCTGATTCCCCTTAGAGACTGAGTTATGGAACTGAACTCAGAGAAGTATTGGCATGAATTGTGTTGAGTTTTTAGGAGGCCACACATGAGACTCGCCCTTGGAAACTGAGACCTAGGCCGAGGGTGGCTTTCCACAGAGCAGTGGGAATCTCACCCAGGATATCACAAGATTTTATTCTGAAAGACTTGGCAGCCATAGTCAAAACACACATAGACCTCACACTGTAGACCTCAATGGGCCTGGCTTCATGTGACCTTTTGGCGACTCTTTGGGAAGACTTGCCTGTGAGTGTCCTCCAGAGATTTCATTGAAATGAGCTTCCTCACAATTTAATGGTTCCTAAATGAATTGAAAACTACAGTGCCTCCAACTTCCACCTTGAAAAATGGCTAGATAAATACCATGAAATTTTTGAAATTCCTATGACCAGGTGGCACTGGAGAACCTTTGTATGCCCTGTTGCTGATCATGAGTGTACCAGAAAGTGCCCTAATTGACTGAGTTTCATTAAATTGGTGTAGAACAGAGATGCCAGTAAGTTGAATACTCCTCAATTGTAGGCGCAAGCTGTGGTATGCATGTTTGTGATAAAACATCCGTGGTGGGGCCATGTGGATCTGCCATTGCTTCCAAATGGCATGTGACTGACGTGGTGCAGCCAGGAAATTCTTATATGTAAATGCATATTGGTATATGGAGAATTTTTAGGGCAATGTTCAGAATCAGGTTGCTATGGACAAGGGGACAATCTATGTGGGCTAGAAGCCTGGTTGGTGCATTCTCCTGCAGACCATGACCCACTACACATGACAGTACTCCCTCCAGCACTGTGTCCCAGTTCAACTCCTTGTATTTCGTGAAGAAAATACCAAACTCCCAGTGCAGCAGCAGGAAACACCACGAAAAGTGGAGAATGACCAAATGCCCTCACAGTCCACACGGGGAGACTCTTAGACCCCAGTGGTCACAGTTTACCTACATAGAGATAATTCAGTACTGTAGCCTAGTGTTCATTGGAAAATAAGAAACCACGTCCTCCAGGTCTCATAGATGTAGACCCAGCTCTGATGGTCTCACTAGAAAGAAAGCTAAAGCTCCTGACAACAACATATATTTTGAGTTCCCAACCTCAGAGGCAGTTTCTCAAGAAGTCTTTAGGCCAGCAGAGCTCCAAGTTTGTGGAGTGTTTACCTTGTCCCTTACATTTGGAAACTCCTCTACCACATCCAAGGTTGTGAACTCCTTTGCATTTTCCATTCCAGATATATATTCACAGATTTTCTAACTCTACTCCTCTAATTGTGTCTTATTTGGGGCGAAGGTAATGTGAAGCCATTGTTCTGGATGAGAGTGGGTAATTTATTGTGTAGCGCATATTTGCATACACATTGGATTCATTTTCCTTTTTTCCATTCAAAATACTGAATCCCTGACACTAACCCATACCCTACTAGACTCTGACTACTAATCCTACTATGATGGAGAATAATAACACAAACAGAATAGAAATACAAGCCGTTCAGAGGAGGCATGGTGTATAGTTGGACTTGCCTTTTGCATGATAAAGCGTAGGTGTTATATGTCTAGTCCATTTTTCATTGAAATAGTTCTCTATGTGTTTTTTTCCTTTAATTTTTATTGTTGGTTGTTCAAAATTTACCTATTTCTTGACATATCATATTTCACACTTTGATTCAAGTGGGTTATGAACTCCCATTTTTACTCCGTATACAGGTTTCAGCATCACATCTGTTACACATCCACTGTTTTACGTATTGCAATACTAGTGTCTGTTGTAGTCTGCTGTCTTTCCTATCCTCTACAATCCCCCATCCCCTCTTCTCCCATCTTCTCTTTCTACCCCATCTACTGTAATTCATTTCTCCCCCTTGGTTTTTTCCCCCCTTTTCCCTCACTTCCTCTTGTATGTAATTTTGTATAACCATGAGGGTCTCCTTCCATTTCCATGCAATTTCCCTTCTCTTTCCTTTTCTCTTCTACCTGTCACCCCTGTTTAATCTTAATTTTCTTCTCATGCTCTTCCTCCCAAATCTGTTCTTAGTTACTCTCCTTATATCAAAGAAAACTATTGGCATTTGTTTTTTTAGGGATTGGCTAGCTTCACTTAGCATAATCTGTTCTAATGCCATCTATTTCCCTGCAAATTCTATGATTTTGACATTTTTTAATGCAGAGTATTACTCCATTGTGTATAAATGCCACATTTTTTTTCCCATTCATCTATTGAAGGGCATCTAGGTTGGTTCCACACTCTTGCTATTTTGAATTGTGCTGTTATGAACATCAATGTAGCAGTGTCCCTGCAGCATGCACATTTTAGGTCTTAGGGAATAGACCGAGAAGGGGAATAGCTGGGTCAAATGGTGGTTCCATTCCTAGCTTCCAAGAAATCTCCATACTTCTTTCCAAATTGGCTGCACCAATTTGCAGTCCCACCAGCAATATACAGGTGTACCCTTTTCCCCACATCCTCGCCAGCACTTGTTGTTTGACTTCATAATGGCTGCCAATCATACTGGAGTGAGATGGTATCTTAGGGAGGGTTTGTTTTCCATTTTTCTGACTGCAAGAGATGGTGAGCATTTTCTCATGTACTTATTGATTGATTGTATGTCCTCATCTGAGAAGTGTCTGTTCAGGTCCTTGGACCATTTGTTGATTGGGTTATTCGTCTTCTTATTGTTTAATTTTTTGAGTTCTTTGTATACTCTGGATATTAGGGCTCTATCTGAAGTGTGAGGAGTAAAGATTTGTTCCCAGGATGTAGACTACTTATTTACCTCTCTTATTGTTTCTTTTGATGAGAAAAAACTTTTTAGTTTGAGTAAGTCCCATTTGTTGATTCTAGGTATTAACTCGTGTGCTAATGGTGTCCTATTGAGGAATTTGGAGCCCAACCCCACAGTATGTAGATCATAGCCAACTTTTTCTTGTATCAGATGCCGTGTCTCTGATTTGATATCAAGCTCCTTGATCCATTTTGAGTTAACTTTTGTGCATGGCGAGAGAAATGGATTCAGTTTCATTTTGTTGCATATGAATTTCCAGTTTTCCCAGAACCATTTGTTGAAGATGCTATCCTTCCTCCATTACATGCTTTTAGACCCGATTGGCATTGCATTTAACATATAGAGAACTTTTGGTTATATTGCCATTTTGATGATGTTAGTTCTGCCTATCCATGAACATAGTATATTTTTCCATCTTCTAAGATCTTCTTCTATTTCTCTCTTTAGGGTTCTGTAGTTTTCATTTTATAAGTCTTTCACCTTTTTTGTTAGGTTGATTCCCAAGTATTTTTTTTTTTGTGTGTGTGGATATTTTGAATGGAGTTGTTGTCCTCATTTCCATTTAAGAGGATTTGTTGCTGATATACAGGAATGCCTTTGATTTATGCATATTGATTTTATATCCTGCCACTTTGGTGAATTCATTTATTACCTCTAATAGTTTCTTTGTATACCTTGCTGGCTCTGCTAAGTATAGAATCATGTCATCTGCAAATAGTGATAATTTACGTTCTTCTTTTCCTATTTTTATGCCTTTGATTTCTTTAATCTCTCTAATTGCTCTGGCCAGTGTTTCGAGAACTATGTTGAACAGAAGTAGCGAGAGAGGGCATCCCTATCTTCTTCCAGATTTTAGAGGGAATACCTTCAATTTTTCTCCATTCAGAATGATGCTAGCCTGAGACTTAGCATAGATTGCTTTTACATTATTGAGGTATGTTCCTGTTATCCCTAGTTTTTCCAGAGTTTTGAACATAAAGGGATGCTGAACATTGTCAAATGCTTTTTCTGCATCTATCGAGATGATCAAATGGTTCTTATTTTTAAGTCTATTTATGTGATGAATAACATTTATTGATTTCTGTATAATGAAGCAGCCTTGCATCCCAGGGATGAATCCTACTTGATCATGGTGCACAATTTTTTTAATATGTTTTTGTATCCGATTCGCCACAATTTTATTGAGGATTTTTGCATTTTTCCTGAAATAGCTTGAAAAGTATTGGTATTAGTTCCTCTTTAAAGGTTTTGTAAAACTCTGCTATATACCCATCCGGTCCTGGGCTTTTCTTAGTTGGTAGTCTTTTGATGGTTTATTCTATTTCCTCAATTGTTATGGGTCTGTTTAGGTTGCCTATATCCTCCTGACTAAATCTGGGCAGATTATATGACTGAGAAATTTATCGATGCCTTCACTATCTTCTATTTTATTGAAAAATAAGAATTCAAAATAATTTCGGATTATCTTCTGTATTTCTGAACTATCTGTTGTGATACTGAGTTCTCCCTCTTCTTTTCTTTGTTAGCTTGGCTAAGGGTCTGTCGTTTTGATTTATTTTTTCAAAGAACCATCTTTAATTTTGTCAATTTTTTCAATTGTTTCTTTTGTTTCGATTTCATTAATTTCAGCTCTAATTTTAATTATTTCTTGCCTTCTACTTATTTTGCTGTTGTTTTTCTCTTCTTTTTCTAGGATTCTGAGATGAAGTATGAGATCATTTATTTGTCGTTTTTTTTCCTTTTTTTAAGGAATGAAATCTAAGCAATGAATTTTGTTCTTAGAACTGCTTTCAATGTGTCCCATAGATTCCGATATGTTATGTCTGTGTTTTCATTTATCTCTAAGAATTTTTTAATTTCCTCCTTGGTGTCTTCTATAACCCATTGATCATTCAGTAACTTATTTTTCATTCTCCAATTGATACATGATTTTTCCTTCTTTCTTTTATCGTTGATTTTCAGTTTCATTTCATTATGATCAGATAAGATGCCTGGTATTATATCTACTCCTTTATATTGTCTAAGAGTTGCTCTGTGACATAATATATGATTTATTTTTTGAGAAGTATCCATGTGCTGCTGAGAAAAAAGTGTAGCTGTTGGGTGGTATATTCTATATATATCATAAGTCTGGGTTATTAATTGTGTTATTGAGTTCTATAGTTTCATTATTCAACTTTTGTTTGGAAGATCAGTCCAGTAGTGAGAGAGGTGTGTTTGAGTCTCCCATGAGTATTGTATGGTGGTCTATTAGACTCTTGAACTTGAGAAGAATTTGTTTAATGAACATAGCTGCACCAATGTTTGGGGCATATATATTTATGATTGTTATGTCTTATTGGTGTATGGTTTCCTTGAAAAGTATGTAGTGTTGCTCTTTATCCCTTTTGATTAACTTTAGCTTGAAATCTATTTTATTTGATATGAGTATGGACACTTCTGCTTGTTTCCGAAGTCCATATGGGTGATATGATTTTTCCCAACTTTTCACCTTCAGTCTATGTATATCTTTTCCTAACAAATGTGTCTCCAGTAGGCAGCATACTGTTGGGTCTTGTTTTGTGATCCATTCTACTAGCCTGTGTCTCTTAATTGGTGAGTTTAAGCCATTAACATTTAGGGTTATTATTGAGATATGGGTTGTTCTTCCAGCCATATTTGTATATTTATGTTACTAAACATGGTTTTTTTCCCCCTTGATTATTTTCCCCCCTTTACTGTCCTACCTCCCACTGTTGGTTTTCATTGTTATTTTCCATTTCCTCTTCCGGTAGTGTTTTGCCAAGGATGTTTTGAAGAAATCGTTTTCTAGCTGCAAATTCTTTTAACTTTTGTTATCGTGGAAAGTTTTAATTTCATCTTCTATCCTGAAGCTTAATTTCGCTAGATACACAATTCTTGGATGGAACCCATTTACTTTCAGTGTTTGAAAAATGTTATTGCAGGATCTTCTAGCTTTCAGAGTCTGTGTTGAAAGATCAGCTGTTATCCTGATTGGTTTACCACTAAATATAATCTGCTTCCTTTATCTTGTAGCTTTTAAAATTCTCTCCTTTTTCTGTATGTTGGGCATCTTCGTTATAATATGTCTAGGTGTGGATCTCTTATAATTTTGCACATTTGGCATCCTGTAAGCTTCTAGGATTTGCGATTCTGTCTCATTCTACAAGTCTGGGAAGTTTTCTCTTTTATTTCATTGAATATATTGCTCATTCCTTTTGTTTGGACCTCTATACCTTCCTGTATCCCAATGACTCTTAAGTTTGGTCTTTTTATGTTATCCCATATTTCTTGGATGTTCTGCTCATGGTTTCTTAAAAGTCTTCCTGAGCTGTCTGTGTTCTTTTCAAGTTGAAATAATTTGTCTTCATTGTCTGATGTTCTATCTTCTAAGTGTTCTACTCTGCTGTTATTATTCTCAATTGAGTTTTTAAGTTGGTTTATTGATTCCTGCATTCCTAGGATATCTGTTTGTTTGATTTTATAATCTTTATCTCCCTGCATAGTTGATATTATGCTTCTTGGATTTTTTTATGTAATTCATTATCAAGGTGATCTTTCATTGTCTGATTTTGCTCTCTAATGTCTTCCTTGAGACTCCAGATCATCTGAAGCATGTATATCCTGAGTTCTTTATCTGACATTCCATCTGCTGCAGATATTACCTCTTCTAAAGTTGACTTTACCTGCATTGCTTATGGTCCTTTCTTTCCTTGTCTTTTCATTCTGTTCATGTTTCTTTCTGCTTGGTGAAACTGTTGTGTTATTGAATTTTTCCCCTATATATTTTTATTGCTTGTATAGTTTCGAAGTCTCTCTCGCAGGCACGGGTGGTGGCTCTGCCCCTCCTACAATTGGGACAATGTGCCTACCACACCAGCAGGCTGCTGGGCCTGTTCTGTCAGTCGGTAGCTGGTCCGCCTACCTTGAAGGTGCGAGCAGCAGCTCTGCCCCTCTGCAGGCACTGGGCCTGTTCTGCCAGTGGGTCGCAAGTCGGGCTACTTTGCAGGCGTGGGCGGCAGCTTTGACCATCTGCGGGCCACTGGGTCTGTTTTGTCTGTCCCTTGCAGGTCTGTCTACCTTGCAGGCGCGTGTGGCTGCTCTGCCCCTCCCCCAACCAAGACGATGTGTCTACCATGCTGGCGGGCCATAGGCCTGGGCTGTCGATGGTCGCAGGTCCACCTACCTTGCAGGCGCGGAGGGCGTCTCTGCCCCTCCGCAGATTGCTGGGCCTGTCCTGCTGTGGGTCACAGGTCTGCCTACCTTGCAGGCCCAGCGGCATTGCCCCTCCCCCAACCAGGGCGATGTGTCTTCCACGGTGGCGGGCCACTGGTCCTGTTCAGCCGGTGGGTCGCAGGTCCGCCTACCTTGAAGGAGCGATTGGCAGATCTGCCCCTCCCTCTCTCAATGTGTTTTTAAAGTTGACAAATATGTGAATTCCTGTCTCCCTTTCTCTGTAGCATATTCAGCACATATATTTTTATATGCACATATAGAATCCTACCTGGTATCACACGTACATTTTTGTGAGGCTGCTGACTTGGCAGATACAAATTATGAGAAGAGATCACTTCTCCTAAACGCTGTTGGAACTGAAAATTTAAGCTATTGGTGAGCTTCCTATTTGAACAATATTACACATAAATCCACGCTCAGTAAAATGAAGATTTTTGGATCTGTGGATGATATATATTTCATGAAGAATTTCAATTGGCATATGTATTGCTACTTTTTAATGTCTGTTGTGTGTGTGTGTGTGTGTGTGTGTGTGTGTGTATATATATATATATATATATATATATATATATATATATATATATACACACTCTCCATATATTTCAAAATATGAAATAGATGTGTCTTATGTACAGTCCCAAAATTCATTCATGTTCATGTATGTGGAGTTATAATCAAATTTTCACTAGATTATTCTCAGAAATATTCATCTACCTGAAATACATATTTGTTTCTTAGGTCTGAAAACTAACTTCAGTGAATGGTGCATTCAAATCCTAATATTTCTAAATTAACTGACTCAGTTTAACATCAATGCAAGAAGATTCCTATGGGACATGATGTTTATTTTGACGTTCATTTTTACTCAACACTGGCACATTACTACTCCTTCAGTTAATGCACATCATAGGATGTATATTTCATCTACAAGTTCGCAAATTTATAGGCATTTGTTTCACTTTCAGTCACTTCCTGCTTCAGAACACATGTATTTCTCCAGGTTTCTTGATTGGTCTTTTTATGAGACTTTTTTCCAAACAAATTATTTTCAATTTCCATAATCAATTTGAACCAAAACTCACACACTCTTCATGATAAACCATAATCCTCATATTACCATTAGATGTAAAATGGGTTGGAATGAATGGTTGTATATCAATATAAGATTTCCTGTATATTTTTACATTTCAATTCAATCCATTATTTAAAGTTGGAACCAGTTATATTATTTATTCACAGTATGGTCTATACATGCATATTCTCCATATTCAAAGACAAAGAGTACACCTGTTTGTACCCCGAATACTAATTTATACTTCTTCAAAATATTGCTCCCAGAAATGGTGGAAGAAATACTCAGATCACCTTATCTACATATACATTGTATCACAGTAATATTCTGGACACAAAAAGCAAAAGTCACACTTATGATTGTACCAAAGCCTAAATGGAAACTGAACATGGATTACTAAAAACATCCAGGTCCAGGTTGCCTAATAGTCTCAAATATCAATCCTATTGGTGACTACGTATTTGTTTCTTCCTAAGATTATATATTCAACCTAAATGCAGTTAATAATGTCTAATCCTATCACTCACTTTATACTTTGCCTGATTTCCTAATGTCTCTATTGATGTCTGCTTTCCTAAATATTTTCCCCAGTTCACCATGTGAGTGACTCTTCACATGTGATGATATTTACTTTCACTCTCTAACCAAAACCCTATTGATAAAGAATTTTTGGTCCAAATCCTGTACTCACTCTTCTTCTGAAAGCTACTGACTATCTTCCTAATCTTACTGAGTTTCCCTGTTTGAGTGGAAGTTCTCTTTTCCATTCAATCATCCAAGGTACAAGGTCCTATGCCATTGATTATCGATTTATCTGAGACATATATGCGGAACATAATTCAAAGCTAAGTATCACAATCAACAGCTCAATGTCCTTCTGAGCTTCAAATCTTACCTAGATTTCTGTTTTCATACTTATATTTTATCTCTATGTTTTAATAAATGTCACAGGTTCCCAATACCATTATTCATCTAGCAGAATGATTCCTAACCCAAATCAAACATGTTATTAAACCCTAAACATACACTGTTCCCACAATCTCACTTAACAAAAGACCAGGGACAGTGTTGGTCTTACAATACAGGAATGTAGGGGATCTTCCATATGCTGAAAACCTAAAAGGTCCATGCAGATGTGACTCCTGGAGAAGATATAAACAGCTATGAAGGACCTTAAAGAGCAAAACTCATCTTCCATTGCAAACAACCTGGTCAGGATGAAGGGTTGTATCTTAATGAGCCTCTCTGTTCTCAATGTAGAGAAAATGGACCATACCAGGCCTGTGTGAAGAGCTGTTCCTGGGTGCCTATGGTTGATTCACCATTCTAACTTGTGAAAGTGTCACAGGAAGTAGGGGCAGCCTCTATCTCATGAGACCCTTGGATGCAACTGTTAGGACAAAGTGATTGCCAAGGCAGTGTCCTCATTCACTACCTGAAGTAAGTGATCTCACCTCTCTTCCTTGGTGATGGAACTCTCTGAACTTGTGATGCAGAAGCCAGGCAACCAGAGCCAGTCCCAGTCCCAGTCCAAGTCCCAGTGAGGTCACTTGTTTGGATTTACCAAGGACAGAGTCAGTGTTTCCTGGAACCTACTGATGTGAGGATGGCCAAATGCCAGCAGAGCTTTGTAGAGGGGCCTTTCTTGAGAAAAAGGTACTTGCCCACTTCTGGCTCCTGACAACGTCACAGATTTGGCCAAGGAGACCATATCTGAGACAGGACAGTCCATTTGGGGGAACATAGTATGGCCTACCAGTCAAACGACAATCAGGACAGTCACAGAATTACTTGGGGGAAGGAGGTGTCTTTGTGGGTGTGGGAGTGAGTTTGTGGTTTTTCTCATGTTCTGAGAATAAGTAGGAAAGGCAGTTTGTTGGGTTTGCAGTGGACTGTGTCTAGTAATTCCTTTGACAATGCGAGTTTCTATGTCTGTGTAACTCTCTGTGTCCGTGGTTGTATTCATTAGAAAAGAGAATTCATCTATGGATGTGTCCTGTCTAGTAGAAAGAATTCCAGCATTTATCCTGCCTAATTTATGAATGGACTGTGACTTCCCTTATCAATGGGCAACACGTACTATCTTCCTAAGTTCCTGTTTTCTTTCTGAATCTGGCCACTCTCCAGAGTAGGCTCATGGTTTTTTGTCCAAGTTATGTACCACCTCCAACCTCTGTGACATGGCCATGTATTCTATAGCTGAAAGGAAAGGGAGCATCTCAGAAAACTCAGATATCAGTGTGACAAGGAAAGTCTCAGTGGAGAAAACCTGCTTTGGGCCTTTTGCATCCCTATTCCTCTGTTGCCCTGAATGTCAGGAAGGTCTTTGCCTCAGGCCACCCCTTTGTGAATCCTGAAGAAAACAGTTTTCAAATGGAAATGAATGGGCATCACCTGTGGCTGTTTGCTAAAATGCTTTGAGAGATATGTGTGTGAATCAGCCTCTTGGCCGTGTGTGAGGCTGTGTCTTAGATATTCAGTGCCTAATGGATCTTAAGAAAGATCCCATGTGTGCATGCAAAACCAAAATGTCTAAAAAATCAGTCATTTTAGATGAAGTTTATTGCCTTTCTCTGTTAGGTTCCTGACCTCCATCAAGTGAATTTGGGGATCCTTTGAATTAATCGAGTTTTTCAAAGCCCTGCAGAGGCTAGCCCATAGGTGCTTGGGTTTTCTAATGAATCCAAATCACATAAAGAATCTATACCTGACAGTCAGTAGGCCTCAAATTGGAGAAGCAGAGCAGTATTAGTGGCAGGCCTATTAAATCACTCCTTGTTTACAGGAAGGGTGTCCAGGTCACACTGACTTTAGGCAAATGAGGGCAAGGGAGATTATTTCAGACTCTGTCTTGTGCTTTACCCCTCATGGAAACCTCCAGCCAGAGGTAATGATGAGTGTCTATATGGAAGAAGATGAGGGCAATGTGGGAGTGTTTTGGATTTAATTGTGGTCATTTATTTGGCTGTTGGAAGAGAAGACTGGGTCCACCTGGGCTTTAACTCGGGTTTGATTCATCTTAGAGACTGAGTTCTGGAACTGACCTCAGAGAAGTATTGACATGAATTGTGTTGGGATTTTAGGAGGCCACGCATTAGAGTTGCCCTTGGAAACTGAGATCTAGGCCCAGGGTGACTTTCCACAAAGCACTGAGAATGTCAGCCAGCATATAACCTGATTTTATTCTGAAAGACTTGGCAGGCATATTTGAGAGTCAAAACACCCATGAACCTAACATTGTAGACCTCAATGGGCCTGGCCTCATGTGACCTTTAGGCCACTCTTTGGGAAGCCTTGCCTGTGAGAGTTCTCCAGATCTTTCATTGAAATGAGCTTCCACAACATTTAATGGTTCATGAATGAATTGAAACCCACTGTGGCTCCAAATTCATCTTTGAAAAATGGCTAGATAAATACCATGAAATTTTTAAAATTCCCATGACCAGGTGGCACTGGAGAACAGTTAGATCTCCTGATGCTCATCATAAGTGTACCAGACTGGGCCTTGATTTACTGGGTTTCATGAAAATGGCATAGAACAGAGATGCCAGTAAGTTGGAACCTTCTGAGTAGTGCGCCTTGACCAGGTGTGGGCAGGTGTGTGACAAAACATCTGTGGTGGGGCCATGTGGATCTGCCATTGGCTTCCAAATAGCATGTGATTGACTTGCAGCAGCCAGCAGACCCATTTATGTAAAGGCACTTTGTTATATAGAGAGGTTTCAGGGCAATGTTCAGAATTAGGTTGCAATGGAAAAGGGGGCATTGTAGCAAGCAATGAGTGATAGAAGCCTGGATGGTGCATTCTCCTGCAGACTCTAACCCACCACAAGTGACAGAACTCCCTGCAGCACTGTGTCCCAGTTGAACTCCTTGTTTTTTGTGAAGCAAATATCAAACTCACTGTGCAGTAGCAAGAAACACCACGAAAAGTGGAGGATGACCAAATGGCTTCACAGCGACACGGGGAGACACTAAGCCCCCAGTGGCCACAGTTTACCTACAAAGAGAGAATTCAGCACTGCTGCCTCATGTTCATTGGAAAATAAGAAAACATGTCGTCCAGGTCACATAGATGCAGACCCATCTTTGATGATCTCACTAAAAATAAAGCTAAAACTTCTGACAACACCTTATATTTCAAGTGCCCAATCTCACATGCAGTTTCTCAAACAGTCTTTAGGCCAGAAGAGCTCCATGTTGGTGTTGTGTTTACCATATCCCTTGCTTTTGGAAACTCCTCTACCATCTCGAAGTTTGTGAACTCCTGAGCATTTTCCATTCCAGACATGTATTCACAAATTTTCTAACTCTTCTCCTCTAATTGTGTCTTACTTGGGGCGAAGGTAATGTCAAGGCATTGTTCTGGATCAGAGTGGGAAGATTTGGGTTGCACATATTTGCACACACATTGGATACAATTTCCAATTTTCCATTCAAAATACAGAATCCCTGACACTATCCCATACCCTACTAGACTCTGACTACTAATCCTAATATGATGGAGAAAAATAACACAAACAGAATATAAATACAAGCAGTTCAAAGGAGGCATGATGTATATTTGGACTTGCCTTTTGCATGATAAAGTTTATGTGTTATTAATCTAGTCAATTTTTAATTAAATAGTTCTCCATGTGTTTTTAAAGTTCAAAATATGTGTATTACTGTCTCCCTTTCTCTGTAGCCTATTCAACATATGTATTTTTATATGCACATACCGAAAGCTACCTGGTATCACACCTACATTTTTGTGAGGTGGCTTCCTCACCAAATACAAATTGTGAGAAGAGATCACTCCTCCTAAACGCTTTTGGAACTGAATATTCAACCTATGGGTGAACTTCCTAGTTGAACAAAATTATAAGTCTATTCTTTGGTTGGCAGCTAAAATCCCTGACAAAATATGTTGATTAATTGTATTTTGGGATTCAAGTATGGTGGAAGTTTGTTGGACAACTTGATTAATGGTGATTAATGGTGGCAGCAGTTTGTACTTGATTGGCCATAGCCACTCCAGCCGTAACCGCTGCAGCAGCAGATACCACCATGGCTGTCACTATAGCCGCTGTGATTCCAAAATCTCTGCGGACTCTAAGTAGCTCAACAATAGGGAATTTATCAGGATCCGCAGTGACCGGGATTGGGACAAAAGTTGGAATTTTCATAATCACTGCTACAGTCCAGGAACCATTCCAACACTCAGATAAGAGACAGGTAGTATGAGAACAATCCAGCATCCCCGATGAGGTGGCCTCAGCCAAAAGGAATAAGAAGGGGGATTGGACACAGACCATTGCAGGAGGCAATGTGGCATTATACAACAGAGAGTTGCATGAAACAGATGTAAGTCTATTACCTTGTTCACTTTCCCTAACAGTACCAGAAATATTAGCCAGCCAACTTTTGGCTCCTGGCAACTGAGCCAGTGCAGAAATATCGGCTGAAGCCCCCTTTTCATTGGAAATCAGCCATTGAAACCAGGACCAACCTACTCCTGTAGAGGAGCTGGCACTATTGTTAAAGTTATAAACATACCTATTAAGAGAGGGGGAAAGGGAGAAACCTTTAGCAACTTGATGTTTCTCCCAAGAATGATCCTGACAAGGCGTAAATGTTGGGGGGAAACCAAGATTAGGGGAACAGTAAGGAGAGGCCTTGAAATGAGTGGCATTATAAATACTACTAGAAAAAGGAGGCACTGGGATTAGTACCTCGGAGATAATAGCCAAGGTAGTTATGTTAAGAGCAGAGCTGCTGTTTGCGGGGGTCTCTGAGCCTGATTGCTTCCCCGAAGCTACCTTGCTCAATACAGCACTGATAATGCTTCCTGAGACCTGATTGGACCGCAATGGGTCCTCCCAGTTAGTCAAATTTTTGGTCTTAAGGCTAATGCAATTAGCGTTTCTAAGGCTGAAACAAAAAACTCCTGTGAGATTAACTTGAGATTGATTAAAAATTCTCTCCATGTCCCCTCTAGGAGAGGCACAGGGAGCAGACATCTCACATGAGGTTGAAAAAAGAGTGGGGAGGACACTAGAATTACCATGAATCGGCATCGGCATTGGCCAGGCCCGTGCCACTGCCCACCACCGCATTGGTGTCGCCTGTGCCATCGGCACCAGCACCAGAGAAAGAGCACTTAGCAGAATGAAGATCTTCATCACATGATTGTTGTGGTATCTCTTGTTGCTGGTCAGTTGATGTCGAGACTCTTCTTGTCAAGCGTTCAGGGACCCACAACGGTTCCGTACGATCCTGGGGAAAAACACATACAGATCCTCGTGCCCATGTCAGCACGGGGTCAGGGCCGTTCCATTGGCCCGTAAGAACATCCTTCCACTTAACATAGCCAATCACAGAGGGCTGAGGGGACACATGTCTATCGGCCGCAGAGCGACCATGAATATCCAAATTCAAAAAATTAATGGTAAATAGAGGTAAGGACAGGCGTTCTTTAGGAGTGTGTTCAGCTCCTATTCCCCCTTTTTGTTTTTGTAAAGTTTCCTTTAAGGTGCGATGAGCACGCTCAACAATGCCTTGTCCTTGAGGATTATAAGGCAAACCATGAGTAAGTTGCACTCCCATAGTAGAACAAAAAGCTGTAAATTGTCTGCCAGTATAAGCAGTTCCATTATAAGTCTTAAGGGATGCAGGTGCACCCCATGCTGCCCATGCCTCTAAACAGTGAGTAATGACATTACGTGCCTTTTCTCCCGATAAAGCAGAAGCATGGATAATTCCAGAGCATGTATCAACGGAAACATGCACATACTTAAGCTTACCAAAGTCAGGTATATGTGTCACATCCATTTGCCAAACAATCAATGGCTTTAATCCCCGTGGGTTTACTCCATAATTAGGGGGATGAAGAAATGTGACACAATGTGGACATTGCAATACTATCTGCCGAGCATCCACTCTTGAAATGGAAAAATGTCTGCACAGCATTAATGCATTAACATGGAAGTTTTGGTGAAACAACTTAGCCCCCTCTAAGGAGGAAGCCAAGCATATCAATTGACCTCTAGTGGCTAAGTCCGCACAGGCATTACCTTGGGATAACGGACCAGGAAGAGAGGTGTGAGCCCTGATATGCATTGGATAAAAAGAAGCAGTGCGGTTAGAGATAAGCTGTTGAAGCTGAGTAAAGTAAACAGACACATTGTGGGCATCACTAATAGTTCCCACGGCCTCCAGGACTTTTAGTGCTTGTACCACATAGCTGGAGTCCGAAATAAGATTAAAAGGAAAAGAACACTGTTTAAAAACTTCAATAACAATTTGTAGTTCTACCCATTGTGGATTTCCAGGAGCAAATTGATGCTGGATAGGGGGAGAGTCATTAATTATGTAGGCTCCCATTCCAGACTTGGAACCATCAGTAAAAGTGTTAACAGCCCCCGTGTTTGGGCATGGAAAGCTCTCCTCGAAACACCCCCACCGTACGGTGGCGGGTCCGGAGGATCATTTTTTTTTTTCTTCTGAGCTCCTGTTTATTTTTGTTCCCTTCTCCCATAGTTAGACTTCCTAGCTGCCGAGACAGTCTCCCGAGCTCCTCCTCCTCATCGTCCTCCTCTTCTGACCCACTTTTGCATGGGAGTGTGCGCAGTGTACTGAGATCTGGATACAAGCGTTTCCTCCCCCGTTTCCCTTCCTCCTGAAATATTTCACTCCGTGCCAGAGACAATCGCCTCCTCCCCTGTTTCTCGCTCCGCACACTGCCATCCTCTTGAAATACGTCACTGCCTGCCGGAGATAATTGTTTCCTCCCCTGTTTCTCGCTCCGCACACTCCCACCCTCCTGAAATACCTCACTGCCTGCCATTTCTGATCTTTCTTCATGCAATTGCTCTAAAACTTCTTGTCCTTTAGTAAGTGCTTCCTGACATCTGCCATCTGCGAGGCAACTACGGATCATCTTCCAAAGGGGTATCACCCCACCATCTAATATGCCCTGCTCAGAAGCAAAGTCAAGATCTGTGCCTAACTTATCCCAGCTAGGTAGAGTGAGGCTACCCGAGAACGCGAACCACGGTGCAACAATATCTGTCTTCTGTAAAAATCTCTGTAAAGTACTACGTTTCACTTCTAGGCCCTTGGAACATAACAGGTTATCTAGGGCCAGGAGAAGCGGACTTGAAGATACCTCACCCATGACACAACAAAAGACATACAAAAAACAAAAGTGAAAGTAAGAGCGAAAGTACACAGTGCAGCTGCAATAAGATGTAATGCTCTCTCTGGCTTTACAGAGGAGCTGCCGCTTTGATAGCGGGTCCCAATTACCTAGGACTAATCTCCGCTTTGATAGCGGTTCCCAATTACCTAGGACTAATCTCCGCTTTGATAGCGGATCCCAATTACCTAGGACTAATCTCCGCTTTGATAGCGGGTCCCAATTATCTGGGACTGATCTCCGCTTTGATAGCGGGTCCCACTTATCTAGGACTGATCTCCGCTTTGACCGCGGGTCCTACTTACCTGGGACTAACTGGTTCACCACCCCTGACTTCTGAAAGTTCTGGTTCCCGGGTTTTCAGCACCACTTGTCGCGACCCCTTGCCCGCAAGGAAGACGCAACTCAGGAATCTTCTTTCAGCAGTTTATTCAGGCCTTGATTAAAGTATCTTTTTGTGACGCCCCTCTCTACTGGCGAGCGCCCAAGCACAGCCTAATAAAGTCTCCCACGTACCAATCTTAAGCCGCTGCGTGGATCTTTCTTATAGGGTGGCAAGGGATAGCGTGCCAACTCTCCACAAAAGAATTTGTTTATCACAGGCCACAGTGGAAGCCGGCGCCATCTTCTAATGGCGGCCACAATCTACAACAATGGCTTACCACAATAGGACATATATTTCATCAACAATTTCACAATTTTATAGGCATTTGTTTCACTTTCAATCGCTTCCTCCTTCAGAACACATGTATTCCTCCAGGTTTCTTGACTGGTCTTTTCATGAGACTTCTTTCCAAACAAATTATTTTCGATTTCCATAATCAATTTGAAGCAAAACTCACACACTTTTCATGATAAACCAAAATCCTCATATTTCCATTAAATGTATAATGGGTTGGAATGAATGATTGTATATTAATATAAGATTTCTTATATATTTTCACATTTATTTCAATCTATTATTTCAAGTTGAAACCAGTTTTATTATTTATTCACAGTATGGTCTATTCATGCATTTCCTCTGTATTCATAGACACAGGGTGCACCTTTTTGTAGCCCCAATACAAATTTATACGTCTTCAAAATATTGCTTCCAGAAATAGTGGAAGAAATACTCATGTCACCTGATCTACATATACATTTCATCACAGTAATATTCTGGACACAAAATTCAAAGGTCACACTTATGATTCTACCAAATCCTAAATAGAAAGTGAACATGGATTACTAAAATCATCCATGTCCAGGGTGCCTTATGCTCTCAAATGTCAATCCTATTGGTGACTGCATATTTGTTTCTTTCTAAGATTATATGCTCAACCTCAACCCTGTTGAAAATATCTAATCCTATCACTCACTTTATACTTTGCCTGATTTCCTAATGTCTCTATTGATATCTGCATTCCTACATATTTTCCCCACTTCATCATTGTTGGAGACCCTCCACATGTGCTGTTATTGAAATTCACTCTCTAACCGAAACCCTATTGCTAAATAACTTTTGGTCCAAATCCTATACTCATTGTTCTTCTGATACTTACCGACTATCTTCCTGATCCTACTGACTATCTCTGTTTGAGGGGATGTTCTCTTCTACAATCAATCATCCAAGGTACAAGTTCCTATGCCATTGTATATCAATTTATCTGACATATCTGTGCAGAACGTAATTCAAGCTAAGTAATCCAATCAAGGACCCAATGACTTTCTGGACTTCAAATCTTACCTGGATTTCTGTTTTCATACTTATATTTCACCTATATATTCTTGTAAGTATCGCAGTTACCCAATACCATTATACATCCCGTAGAATGATTCCTAACCCAAATCGAACTGGTTATTAAGCCTAACCATACACTGTTCCCTCAATCTAACATTACAGAAGAGCTGGAACAGAGTTGGTCTTACAATGCAGGGATGGAGGGGATCTTCCACCTACTTAGAACCTCAATGGTCCATGCAGAAATTATCCCTGGAAAACATGTAGGCAGGTATGAAGAACCTGAGAGAGCAAAGGTCATCTTCCATGGCAAACAGCCTGGTCAGGATGAAGGGTTGTATCTGAATCAGCCTCTCTCTTCTTAATGTAGAGAAGATGGACCAAACCAAGCCTGTGTGGAGAGCTGTTCCTGGGTGGCTATGTTTGATATACCATTCTAACTTGTGAAAATGTCACAGTAATTGGGGCAGCATCCATCTCATGGGACCCTTGCAAGCAACTGTTAGAGCAAAGTGGTTGCCAAGGCAGTGACCTCATTCAGTTCCTGAAAAAAGTGACCTCCCCTCACTTCCTTTGTAATGGAACTCTCTGAACTTTGGAACCAGGAAGCTAGGCCCCCAGAGCCAGTCCCAGTCACAGTTGGCACACTTGATTGTATTTACCAAGGACAGAGTCAGTCTTTATTGGTACCAACTGATGTGAGGATGGCCAAATGCCAGGAAAGCTATGAAGATGGCTGTTTCCTGAGAAAGCAGGTAGTTGTTCTGGCAAAGACACCAGATCTGAGAAAGTACAGGCCATTTCGGGGGAACATAGTATGGCCCACCAGTCAGAGGAAACTCCGGATAATCAAAGACCTACTTCTGGGAAGGAGGTGCTTTGTGGGTGTGGGTGTGAGTTTGTGGTTTTGTCACATGTTCTGAGAATAGGTAGGAATAGTGGATTGTTTGTTTTTGAGTGGATTGTTTCTAGAAGGTCGTTTGACACGGCGAGGGTTTCTAAAAGTGTATCCCACAGTGTCCGTGGTTGTTGACATTTGAAAAGAGAATGCATCAATGGAAGTGTCCTGTCTAGTAGAAAGCTTCCCAGCATTCATCCTGTGCAATTGATGAATGGACTGCAGCTTGCCTTATGAATGGACAACACCTACTATCTTCCTAAGCTCCAGTTTTCTTCCTGAATTCTGGCCACTCTCCAGAATAGTCTCATGATTTGGTGTCCAAGATATGTACC
Source organism: Callospermophilus lateralis (assembly GCF_048772815.1). Classification (NCBI taxonomy): domain Eukaryota; kingdom Metazoa; phylum Chordata; class Mammalia; order Rodentia; family Sciuridae; genus Callospermophilus; species Callospermophilus lateralis. Next base: position 515,026 of record NW_027515548.1, read on the forward strand.
GCCTCCAAGATTTGTTACATGGCCATGTACTGGATAGCTGAAGGCAATGGGAGCATCTCAGAAAACTCAGATATCAGTGTGACCAGTAAAGTCTCAGTGGAGAAACCCTGCTTTGGGCCTTTTGCTAACCTATTGTTCTGTTGCCCTGAATGTCAGGAATTTCTTTGCCTCAGGCAACCCCTTTGTAAATCCTGAAGAACACAGTTTTCAAATGAAAATGAATGGGCATCACCTGTGGCTGTTTGCTTAATTGCTTAAAAAGGGATGTGTCTGAATCAGCCCCTTGGCCCTATGTGAGGCTGGGGCTTAGATTCTCGGCACCTGATGGATCTACAGAAAGATCCCATCTGTGAATCCAAAACCAAAATGGCCAAAAGAGCAGTCAATGTGGATGAAGTCTCTTGCCTTCCTCTGTAAGTCCTGACCTCTATCAAGTGAGAATAGATATCATTTGGGTCAAATGAGTTCTTCAAAGCCCTGCAGAGGCTAATGCATAGGTGCTTGGATTTTCTCATGACTCCAATTCACACAAAGGAATTTATACTCAACAATCAGTAAGAGTCAAAATGGAGAAGCAGAGCAGTATTAAGGGCAGGCCTATTTGATCACTCCTGGTTCACAGGAAGGGTGTCCAGGCCAACCTGACTTTAGGCAATTGAGGGGTAAGTGAGCTTATTTTGGACACTGTCTTGGGCTGCACCCCTCATGGAAACCTGCAGCAAGAGGTTATGATGAGTTTCTCTATGGCAGAAGATGAGGGTCATGTGGGAGTGTTTTGGTTTCAATTGTGGTCATTTGTGTGGCAGTGGAATAGGCCACTAATGAGATTCGCCCTTGTAAACTGAGATCTAGCCAACTCCTTGGGAAAAATTGCCTGTGAGAGTTCTCCAGAGCTTTTATTGAAATGAGCTTCCTCACCATTTAATGGTTCCTGAATGAATTGAAACCCACAGTGCTTCCAACTTCATCATTGAAAAGTGGCTACATAAATACCATGAAATTTTTGCCATTCCAATGACCAGGTGGCACTGGAGAACTTTTCATGTCCTTTTGCTCATCATGAGTGTACCAGACAGTGCCTTGATTGTCTGGGTTTCATGAAAATGATGTAGAATAGAAATGCCAGTAACTTGTAGCCTACTGAATAGTGGGCCTAGAGCGGTGGTGTGCAGGTGTGTGATAAAACATCTCTTCTGGGGCCATGTGGATCTGCCATTGCTTCGAAAGGGCTTGAGACTGACATGGTGCATCCAGCAGAAACTTATATGTCTGAAACCTCTCCATGTAAAGGCATCTTTTTATATGCAGATTTTCAGGGCAATGTTCAGAATCAGGTTGCTATGGTCAAGGGGGCAATCTATGTGGGATAGAATCCTGGTTGGTGAATTCTCCTGCAGACTCTGACCCACCACACATGACAGAACTCCCTTCAGCACTGGGTCTCAGTTGAACTCGTTTTATTTAGTGAAACAAATACCAAACTCCCAGTGCAGCGGCAAGAAACACCATGAAAAGTGGAGGATGATCAAATGGCTTCACAGTCCACACAGGAGACACTTAGCCTTAAGTGGCCACAGTTTACCTACAAAGAGTGAATTCAGCACTGCCGCCTTATGTCTTTTGGAAAATAAGAAACCATGTCCTCCAGGTTACATAGATGCAGACGCAGCTTTGATGCTTTCACTAGAAATGAAGCTAAAGCTCCTGACAAAAACATATATTTCAAGGATCTTCTAGCTTTCAGAGTCTGTGTTGAAATATCAGCTGTTATCCTGATTGGTTTACCCCTAAATGTAATCTGCTTCCTTTCTCTTGTAGCTTTTAAAATTCTCTCTTTATTCTGTATGTTGGGTATCTTCATTATAATGTGTCTAGGTGTGGATCTCTTATGATTTTGCACATTCGGCGTCCTGTTGGCTTCTAGGACTTGGGAGTCTGTCTCATTCTTCAAGTCTGGGAAGTTTTCTCATATTATTTCATTGATTACATTGCTCATTCTTTTGGTTTGGACCTCTATACCTTCCTGTATCCCAATGACTCAAAAGTTTGGTCTCTTTATGTTATCCCATATTTCTCGGATGTTCTGTTCATGGTTTCTTAACAGTCTTGCTGAGCTGTCTATGTTCTTTTCAAGTTGAAATACTTTGTCTTCATTGTCTGATGTTCTATCTTCTAAGTGTTCTACTCTGATGGTAGTATTCTCAATTGAGTTTTTAAGTTGGTTTATTGCTTCCTGCATTTCAAGGATTTCTGTTTGTTATTTTTTACAACTTCTATCTCCCTGTATAATTGATCTTTTGCTTCTTGGATTTGTTTGTGTAATTCATTGTCGAAGTGATCTTTCATTGTCTGATTTTGCTGTCTAATGTCTTCCTTGAGACTCCAGATCATCTGAAGCATGTATATCCTGAGTTCTTTATCTGACATTCCATCTGCTGTAGCTATTAACTCTTCTAAATTTGTGTTGACCTGCATTGCTTGTGGTCATTTTTTCTTTGTCTTTTCATACGGCTCGCATTTCTTTCTGCTTGGTGAAACTGTTGTGATTTTGAAATTTTCCCCCTATATATTTATATTGCTCTTGTATATTTGAAAAATCTTCCTTGCAGGGGCGGGGGGTGGCTGTGCTGCTCCTGCAATTAAGGTGATCTATCTACCACGCTGATGGGCTGCTGGGCCTGTTCTCCTGATCGGTCGCAGGTCTGCCTACCATGCAGGCGTGGGAGGCGGCTCTGCTCTGCCCCTCCTCCAATTGGTGTTACGTGTCTACCACACCCGTGGACCCCTGGGGTGTTCTGCCGATCGGTCGCAGGTCTGCCTACCTTGGAGGCGCGGGCAGCGGCTCTGCTCTGCCCCTACTCCAATTGGGGTGACGTGACTACCACGCCGGCGGGTGGGTGGGCCTGTTCTGTGGTCGGTCACAGGTCTGCCTACCTTGAGGGCATGGGCGATGGATCTGCTCTGCCCCTACTCCAAATGGGTGAAGTGTCTGCCATGCTGGCAGGCCACTGGGCCTCTTCTGCTGGTCAGGTGCAAATTTGTCTACCTTGAGGGCGTGGGTGGTGGCTCTGCTCTGCCGCTACTCCAATTGGGGTGTCGTGACTACCAATCCGGGAGGTTGCTGGGCCTGTTCCGGGCACGTGCAAAGATTCTGCTCTGCCCCTACTCCTATTGGGATGACGTGACTACCATGCCGGTGGGCCACTTGGATTGTAGTAGGCGCGGGAGAAGGCTCTGCTCTGCAACTACTCCAATTGAGGTGACGTTACTACCACGCCTGCTGGTCACTGGGCCTGTTCTGGGCACCTGCGGCGGCTCTGCTCTTCCTCTATTCCAACTGGGGTGAAGTGATTATCATGCAGGTGTGTCGCTGGGCCTGTTCCGAGCATGGGCAGCGGCTCTGCTCTGCCCCTCTGGCTTGATGAAAAAGTGAGAGAGACTCGGGTGTTTGTGACTCACTTTCTTTACCAGGAGACCAACTGTTTCTGTCACCGCTGGTATCAATGAAGTTATCTCCTCCGCTGCTTTCTGATGACATCAGATCTCTGCCATGTTGGTATCCCATGCAAAAGGCAGCATTTCGTTCCCTTTGCTGGGTGACCAATGCAATGGGTGAGTCCTGACTTGCCCTCACAAGCCCCGTCTCAATCCTGTTGCCACTGCCTATGAAGGCTCGGTTGATATTTACCTCCACATTATTCAGCAAGACCCGGACCGGGAAGCAGTTTCCACGGGTTCTTTAGCCCTGAGCAAGATCAGTTCGGGGAGGCCAAATTTGGCCGCTCTGGGCTCAGTGTATGTTCTAATAGGAAAAGGCTCCAAGACGCAGTTTCTGCGGGTTCTTTAGCACTGAGCCTGAGTAATTTGTCTGAGAGACAAAGGTGAATGGCATCCTGAAATTACCTGTTCTATAGCTGAATGAGCTGCGATCAGTCGAAAACAGGGATGGTGACGTCAGCTCTTCAAGATGGTGGACGCTGGCTTCCTCTGTGGTCTGACCGGTATGGAGAACGGAATTGGACCGCATCCATCCCCGTCTCAATCCAAGAATTCAGCACTGAGCACAGTAATTGCATAGCTGGCAGGAGCCCATAGAATCCGCACCACTGTATATTTGCGATGCTATCTCGTCGTTTCCCAGTGCGCGCCACAGACTCTAGCTACAGGGCAATTTGCTGAATAAGCAGCATGACCCTCCGTGCGGACAAATCACTCGCGTTTGAGCCCCCGTAGCTGATCCTCGTGAGATGGATATATGTCCACTAGGTTGTGGAGCACCCCAAATTTGCTGGAAATTCCTAACAAGATAGGTTTTAGCCGTTCTAACTCGTCATTCTCCCGCACAGTGACGCGGTACATGGGGGTAATGCACTCCATTCGCCGCCATCATGTGATCCCCCAAAGTTAGTTTTCAGTACTAGGAAAAAAAGATGTATTTCAGGTGGAGGAATATTTCTGAGAAAAATCTTGTGAAAAGTTGATTATAAATCCACATACATGAATATGAATGAATTTAGGGAGGGTATAAAAAAATATACTAAATATTTTTAAAAATCTGGAGAGTGAATATATATATATATATACACACAGACACACACACACACACAGACATTAAAAAGTAGCATTATGTATGTGAATTGAAATTCACCATGAAATATATATCATCCACAGATCCAAAAATATTAATTTTAATGTACATGGATTTATGTTGTTCAACTAAGAAGCTCACCCATATGTTGAATTTTCAGTTCCAACAGCATTAAGTAGGAGTGATCTCTTCTCACAATTTGTATCTGCCAAGCCAGCCACCTCACCAAATGTACGACTGATACCAGGTAGAATTCTATATGTGCTTATAAAAATACATGTGATGAATAGGCTACAGAGAAAGGGAGACAGTTATTCACATATTTGTTAACTTTTAAAACACATGGAGAACTGTTTCAATTAAAATTCGCTAGATTTATAACACCTACCATTTATCATATGAAAGGCAAGTCCAATTATACACCATGCCTCCGGTGAACCTCTTGTATTTGTATTCTGTTTGGGTTATTATTCTCCATCAAATTAGGATAAGAAGTCAAAGTCTAGTAGGGTATGTGTTAGTGTCAGGGATTCAGTATTTCGAATGGTAAATTGGAAAATGTATCCAATGTGTATGCAAATATGTGCTACACAAATATCTTCCCACTCTCATTCAGAACAATGCCTTGACATTACCTTCGTCCTACCTAAGACACAATTAGAGGAGAAGATTTAGAAAATCTGTGAATACATATGTGGAATGGAAAATGCTCAGAAGTTCACAAATTTGGAAGTGGTAGAGGAGTTTCCAAAAGGGACAGGGTAATCACTCCAAAAACATGAAGTTCTGCCAGCTTAACATCTGAAGAAACTGCCTCTGAGGTTGGGCAATGAAATATATGCTGTTGTCAGAAGCATTAGCTTCATATGTAGTGAGACCATCAAATCTGGTTCTGCATCTATGTGACCTGGAGGACATGGTTTCTTATTTTCCAATGAACATGAGGCAGCAGTGCTGAATTTTCTATTTGTAGGTACACTGTGGCCACTGGTGTCTCCCCGTGTGGACTGTAAATTCATTTGGTCATCCTCCACATTCGTGGTGTTTCTTGCTGCTGCACTGGGAGTTTGGTATTGCTTCATTAAATACAAGGGTTCAACTGGGACAAAGTGCTGAAGTGAGTTCTGTCAAGTGTGGTGGGTCGGGTTCTGCAGGAGAATGCACCAACCAGGCTTCTATCCCACATAGCTTGCCAAATTGACCATAGCAACCTGATTCTGAACATTGCCCTGAAACCTCTCCATATAACAATATGCTTTTACATATAAGGTTCTACTGACTGCAAAATGTCAGTCACAATCCATTTGGAAGCCAATGGCAGATCCACATGCCCCCACCACAGATGTTTTATCACACACCTGCCAACCACTGCTCTAGTACAACTACTCAGCATGATCCAACTTACTGGAATCTCTGTTCTACACCATTTTCATAAAACCCAGTCAATCAGGGCACTGTCCTGTATACTCATGATCAGCAACAGGACATCCAAATGTTCTCCAGTGCTACCCGGTCATGGGAATTTCAAAAATTTCATGTTATTGATCTAGCCAATTTTCAAGGATGAAGTTGGAGGCACTGTGGATTTCAATTCACTCAGAAACCATTAAATGGTGAGGAAGCTCATTTCAATGAAAACTCTGGAGAATTCTTACAGGCAAGGCTTCCAAATGTGCCCAAAAGTCAGATTAAGCCAGGCCCATTGAGGTCTACAATGTATGGTCCATGTGTGTTTTGACTCTCAAATAAGGCTGCCAAGTCTTTAAGAATAATATCATGTGATATCCTGGCTGAGATTCCCTGTCCTCTGTGGAAAGTCAACTTGGGCTTAGATGTCACTTTCCAAAGGCAACTCTCATGCATGGCCATTTAAAATTCCAACACAATTCCTGGCAATAATTCTCTGAGATCAGTAAAGAACTCAGTCTCTAAGGGGCATCACAACAGAGTGCAAGCCTAGTTTGACCCAGTGATCTCTTCCAACCGCCAGACACATGTCCACAATTAAAATCAAAACACTCTCACATGGCCCTCATCTTCTTCCATAAAGACACTCATCATATCCTCTCGCTGGAGGTTTCCATTAGTGACGCAGCCCACGACAGTGTCCAAAATAAGCTCCCTGCCCCTCATTTGCCTAAAGTCAGGGTAGCCTGGACTCTCTTCCTGTGAACCAGGAGTGATCAAATAGGCCTGCCTTTAATATTGCTTGGCTTCTCCAACTTGAGGCCTTCTAGCTTTGGGGTTTAGATTCTTTAAGTGAATTGGAGTCATGAAAATCAAGCCCCTATGGCCTAGCCTCTGCAGGGCTTTGAAGAACACATTTGACCCAAAGGATCCCTATTCTCACTTGATGGATATCAGGAACCTACCAGAGGAAGGCAAGAGAGTTCATCAAAAATATATGATCTTTTTGCCATTGTGGTTTTGGATGCACACATGGGATCTATCTTTAGATCCATCAGGTCCTGAGAATCTAAGCCACAGCCTCACACAGGGCCAACAGGCTGATTCAGACATGTCCCAATCCTAAGCAATTAAGCAAAGAGCCACAGGTGATGCCCATTCATTTCCATTTGAAAACTCTTTTTTTCAGGCTTCACAAAGTGGTGGCTTGAGGCAAAAAACTTCCTGACATTCAACAGAACAATAGGTAAGCAAAAGGACCAAAGCAGGGTTTCTCCACTGAGACTTTCCTGGTCAACAGATATCTGAGATTTCTGAGATGCTAGCCATTTCCTTCAGCTATCCATTACATAGCCATGTCACAGATCTTGGAGGTGGTACAAATCTTGGACACAAAACCATGATACTATTCTGGAGAGTGGCCAGAATTGAGAGAGAAAACAGGAAATTAGGAAGCTTGTAGGTGTTGCCCATCCATAAGGCAAGCCAGAGTCCACTCATGAATTGGGCAGGATTAATGCTGGGAAGCTTTCTACTAGACAGGACACATCCATTGATGCATTGTCTTTTCTAATGTCTACAACAATGGACTCAGTGGGATACACACACATAGAAACACTCGCCTTGTCAAAGGACTTAATAGAAATATTCCACTCCATACCAAATAAACCGCCTTTCCTACCTATTCTCAGAACATGAGACAAAACCACAAACTCACACCCACACCCACAAAGGCACCTCCTTCCCCCTAGTAGGTCTGTGACTCCCCGGAGTGTCCTCTGACTGGTGGGCCATACTATGTTCCCCGGAAATGACCTCTTCTGTCTCAGATCATGTCTGCTTGAACAACTCTGTGAAGTTCTCAAGAGTCAGCGGTGAGACACTACCTGCTTTCTCAGGAAAAGCCCCTCTTCACAGGTTTCCTGGCATTTGGCCATCCTCACATCTGTAGGTACCAAGAAAGACTTACTCTGTCCTTGGTAATTCCAAACATGTGAGACCACTGGGACTAGAACAGGGACTGTCTCTGGGTGCCTGGCTTCCTGGATCCCAAGTTCAGAGAGTTCCCTCACCAAGGAAGTGAGGTGAGATCACTTCCTTCAGGATCTGAATGATGTCACTGCCTTGGCAACCACTTTGTCCTAACAGTTGCTTCCAAAAGTACCATGAGGTGGAGACTGCCCCGATTTTCATGGGACACTTTCTCTAGTTAGAATGCTGTATCAACCATAAGCACCGGGAACAGCTTCCACACAGGACTGGTTTGGTCCATGTTCTATACATTAAGAAGAGAGAGACTGATTCAGACACAACCCTTCATCCTTACCAGAATGATTGCCATGGAAGATGACTTTTGCTTTCTGAGGTACTTCATAGCTGCCTTCATCTTCACCAGGGATCATTTCTGCATGAACATTTGAGTTTCTCAGCAGGTGAAGATTCCCTGGATTCCTGTAGTTTAATACCCACACAGTTCCTGCTCTCCTGCAAAGTTAGTGTATGGTTAGGGTTAATAATATTTTCGATTTGGGTTAGGAATCATTCTGCAGGATGAATAATGGGATTGGGAACCTGCGATATTTATAAGAATATATAGGTGAAATATATGTATGAAAATGGGAATCTAAGAAAGATTTGAAGCCCAGAAGGGCATTGGGCCCTTGGTTTGGATACTTAGTGTTGAATTATGTTCTGTACAATTGTCTCAGTTAAATCGAAATACAATGGCATAGGACCTAGTACCTTGGATGATTGAATGTAGAAGAGAACATCCAGTCAAAAAGGGATAGTCGGTAGGATTAGGAAGATAGTCAGTAGGTTTAGGAAGAAGAGTGAGTATATGATTTGGAATAAAAAGCTTCTTTAGCAATAGGGTTTCGTTTAGAGAGTGAATGAAAATGTAAGCACACGTGAAGAGTCAGCCAAAATGATGAACTGGGGAAAATATGTAGGAAAGCAGGTGTCAATAGAGACATTACGAAATCAGGCAATGTATAAAGTGAGTGATAGGATTAGACATTTTCAACAGGCTTGAGTTTGAATATATAATCATAGGAAAAAACAAATATGTCGTCACAAATGGGAATGACATTTGAGAGCATTAGGCAACCTGGACATGGATGCTATTAGTTATCAACATTCACTTTCCTTTTAGGCTTTGGTACAATCATAAGTGTGACATTTTATTTTTTTTGTTGTTCAGAATATTACTGTGATAAAATGTATATGTAGATTAGGTGACATGAGTATTTCTTTCACCATTTCTGGCAGCAATAATTTGAAGATGTATACATTAGTATTAGGGGCACAAAGAGGTGTAACCTTTTTCTATGAATATAGAGATAATGCATGAATAGACCATACTATGAATAAATAACATAACTGATTCCACTTTAAATAATGGATTGAATTGATATGTGAAAATATATAAGAAATCTTATATTGATATACAATCATTCATTCCAACGAGTTATATATCTAATGGTAATATTAGGATTATGGTTTATGATGAATGGTGTTTGAGTTTTGCTTTATAAGTGATGATGTTAAACAAAAATAATGTGTTTGCAAAGAAGTCTCATGAAAAGACTAGTCAAGAAACATGGAGGAATGCATGTGTTCTGAATCAGGAAGTGATTGATCGTGAAACAAATTCCTATTAATTTCCTAATTTGTGACTGAAATATATATCCTATGATGTGCATAAACTGAAGACATAGTAACGTACAAGTGTTGAATAAAAATGAAAGTCAAAATACACATCATGTCCCCTAGGAATCTACTTGCATTCATTTTAAACTGGCTAAGTAACTGTAGAAATATTAGGGTTTGTATGCACCATTCACTGAATTTAGTTTTCAGTACTAGGAAACAATATGTATTGCAGGTGGATGATTATTTCTGAGAATAATCTTGTGGAAGGTTGATTATGAATCCACAGATATGAATATGAATGAATTTAGGGAGTGTATAATAAGACACATATATTTCATATTTTATATTTTGAAAAATCTGGAGAGTATATATATATATATATATATATATATATATATATATATATATACACACACACACACACACACACACACACACACGCACATGCACAGATATTAAAAAGTAGCAATACAGGAGATCCATTATGAAGGCCGGCACGGAGAAATCAAGTCTATGATCTCTTCAGCTGCACGGGCATAGGGAGTCGTAAACTGTCTAAATGCTGTTTGCTCAGAATCACTAGGCAATGTTGACCTGTTGTGAATCTGGGGCGAACAGTCTGGGCCCCTCAGAACACACACAGAGCCCGGATTGGCTGCATTCAAGCTTAGATTCGTCTGGTTTTTGTGACTCAGCACTAACATTCCCGCTGAAATAACTGGTCGGTCTTTCTGAATTGACAGAGTTAAAAGACAACTGAGCCTTCATAGGCAGTGGCCACAGGATTGAAATGGGGCTTGGGAGATATAGTCAGGACCCACCTGTTGCATTGGTCACCCAGCAAAGGGAACGAATGGTCACCATTTTAATGGGATACGACCATGGCAGAGAACTGACATTACAGGCTGAGGAGATAACTTCATTGAAACCAACGCGACAAGTGTGTAATCCCATTGCCATCTCTCTCAAAACCATGGGGAAACCTCAAGGGCCCTTCCCAGCTCTGCCGTAATGGCCCCTCCCAGGTCTCCCAGGAGCGCGATAGCCAGACCTAGGGAATCAGGATTGGCTCGGGACTCGCGGCGTGGAATTCCCGGCTACCACTCCCACCAGTGCTGACAATTGAGGTCTTTTACACCACCTACCCAGGGCATGGCTCCTGGAGGACAAGAAAATTCGCTGGGGGTTCTCAGGCCAAAGCTCTACAAACTTAGGGTCTGAGGGAGGCAAACAGGGAGAGTGTGCCCAGGCGTTCATTAAAACAGGGCTACCAGGAGCAGAGGCCTGGCGTGTAACCAGTATTGTGGTGAGCGTCAAAGGTGAGCGGGGCCTGGCTTGAGGAAGCACAAGAGAAGGCCCTAGGCACTCAGGATTGGAGACGCGCCCAGACTGGGAGGAAGAGCTGCTGCACAGTGATTGGTTCCCGCTAATTGAGAGGAGAATCTTGGCCCAGTGCACACAGCTCCACCTACTGGAAGAGAAGTAAATTGAACTCTAGGACTGCATGTATTAATATTATTATTTTATTTGTATGCTTTTCTTTTTCTTTGATTTTCATTTTTGTTGTTGTTCTTTAACTTTTTTAATGTTTTTATTTTTTTAAATTTTTTATTTTATTATTATTATTATTATTTTAAATTTTAATTTGCATTTTTAAATTATCATTATTACTTAAAATTTTCTTTATTTTCTATTTTTTCTTTTGTCTTTTCATTTCTTTTCAATTTTGTTATACCCCCTTCCTTGAATTCTACCTGCCTACTCTCATTCTCCTTAGTGACTTCTTCCCTTCCCTTCTAATATCTTTCCTTCCAAGCATCAAATAAATTTATAAGAGTAAGCAGTAACTCAGTAGTCAAACAGAACAAGAAGTAACATGAGAAGCATAAAAAAGCAAGGAAGAAAAAAAGTGCAAACAATGAAGGACAGCCTAAATATTCAAGAGCATCTAGAGTCATCAGAAAAATGGTCATATAAAGAACTCAAGGAATACCTTAGACAGATGGAATGGAACCTTAAAGAGGATACGAGACAACAAAAACAGTGAAAGAACGCATTGAAAATGAATTACATAAACAGATAAAATAAGAAATTAAGCATCTTTATCAGGAGATAGAGATTATTAGAAAAATCAAACAATAATTCTAGAAATGAAGGAAATGATAAACTAAATTAAAAACTCAATTGAGAGTATCACTAACAGAGTGGAGCAAGTAGAAACAGAATGTCAGATAATGAAGACAAAATATATCATCTTGAAAAAAACTCTAGCCAAGAAAGAAATGCTGTAAAAAATTATGAGAAAACATCCAAGAGATATGGGATAACATAAAAAAACAAACTTATGAGTCATCCGGAAAGAGGAAGGTACAGAGATTCAAACCAAGGGAATGAGTAACCTGCTGAATGAAATAATTAGAGAAAACTTTCCAGAAATAAAAATGGAAACAGATAAACAAATTGTAGATGCTTACAGGACACTGAGCACACAAAATCACAGTAGACCCATGCCAAGACACATTGTTATGAAGATATCCAATATACAAAACAAAGAGAAAATATTAAAAGCTACCAGAGAAAGTAGACAGATTACAATCAGGGGTAAACCAAAAAGGTTAACAATGGATTTTTTTATCACAGATGCTGGAAGTGAGAAGATCCTGGAACAACGTACTTCAAACACTGAAAGACAATGGATGCCAACCAAGAATTATGTATCCAGCAAAATTAAGCTTAATGTAAGACAACGAAATAAAAATATTTCATGATAAACAAAAGCTAAAAGAATTTGCAGCCAGAAAACCAGCATTGGAAAGCATCTGGAGCAAAACACTACACAAGGAATAAATGAAAATCAACAACGAAAAACATCAGTGGGAAGTGCCTCAGTAATGACAGAGGGCGCAGAAAAGCTAATCATGGAGAAACAATCTAATTTAAAAAAAAAGATATAGGCAAACATGGGTGGCAGTACAAACCATATATCAATAGTAACTCTAAACGTTAATGGCTTAAACTCTCCAATAAAGTGACATAGGCTTGTAACTTGAATTAAAAAAAAAACAAATCCAACAATATGTTGCCTCCAGGGGACACATCTGAATGGAAAAGACATACACAAGCTGATGGTGAAAGATTGGGAAAATTTATACCATGCACACAGACCTCATAAGCAAGCAGGGGTGGCCATCCTCCTATCGAATAAAATCGACCTCAAGACTAATTTAATCAAAAGGGATAAGGAAGGACATTATATACTGTTAACAGAAACCATTCACCGACAAGACATAACAATTATCAATATTCACGCAGCAAATAATGGTGCTGCGACGTTCATAAAACAAATTCTCCTCAAGTTCAAGAATCAAATAGACCACAATACAATAATTATGGGTGACTTCAACTCACCTCTCTCACCATTGGACAGATCCTCCAAACAAAAGTTGAATAAAGGAACTATAGAACTCAATATCACAATCAATACCCTAGACTTAACTGACATATATACAATATATCAACCATCATCAAGTGGATATACTTTTTTCTCAGCAGCACATGGATCCTTCTCAAAAATAGACCATATGTTATGCCATAGGGCAACCCTCAGTAAATATAAAGGGGAGGAGATAATACCATGAATTTTTTGTGATCATAATGGAATGAAACTGGAAACCAATGATAAAAGAAAAAAGAAAAAATCATACATCACCTGCAAAATGAACAATATGTTACTGAATGATCAATGGGTTACAGAAGACATAAAGGAGGAAATAAAAAAATTCTTCGAGATAAATGAGAATACAGACACAACATATCAGATTCTATGGGACACAATGAAAGAAGTTTTAAGAGGTAAATTCATCGCCTGGAGGTCATTCCTCAAAAAAAGAAAAAAAAAAACAACAAATAAATGAGCTCACACTTTATCTCAAAGCCCTAGAAAAGGAAGAGCAAAACAACAGCAAATGTAGCAGAAGGCAAGAAATAATTAAAATCAGAGCGAAATTGAAACAAAAGAAACTATTGAAAAAACTAACAAAACTAAAAGTTGGTTCTTCGAAAAGATAAATAAGATCGACAGACCCTTAGCCGTGCTAACGAAGAGAAGAAGAGAGAGAACTCAAATTACTAACATACGGGATGAAAAAGGCAATATCACAACAGATGCAACATAAATACTGAAGAAAATTAGAAAGTATTTGGAAAACTGTATTCCAATAAAATAGAAAATAGTGAAGACATCGATAAATTTCTTAAGTCATATGATTTGCCCAGACTGAGTCATAAGGGAACACACAATTTAAACACACCAATATCAATGGATGTAGTAGAAGAAGCAATCAAAAGACTATGAACCAAGAAAAGCCCAGGACCGGATGGGTATACAGCAGAGTTTTACAAAACCTTTAAAGAAGAATTAATACCAATACTTTTCAAGTTATTCAGGAAATAGAAAAACTGGGAGCTCTGCCAAATTCATTCTATGAGGCCAACATCACCCTGATTCTGAAACCAGACAAAGACACCTCAAAGAAAGAAAACTACAGACCAATATCTCTGATGAACCTAGATGCAAGAATCCTCATTAAAATTCTGGTGAATTGGATAGAAAGGCACATCAATAAAATTGTGCACCATGATCAACTAGGATTCATTCCTGGGATGCAAGGCTGGTTCAATATACGGAAATCAATAAATGTTATTCACAACATCATTGGACTTAAAGATAAGAACCATATGATCATCTCGATAGACGCAGAAAAACCATTCAACAAAGTAGAGCATTCCTTTATGTTCAAAACATTTTAAAAACTAGGGATAACAGGAACTTACCTCGACATTGTAAAAGCTATCTATGTTAAGCCTCAGGCTAGCATCATTCTGAATGGAGAAAAGTTGAAGGCATTCCCTTTAAAATCTGGAACAAGACAGGGATGTCCTCTATCACCACTTCTATTCAATATATTTCTCGAAAAAACTGGCCAGAGCAATTAGAGAGATGAAAGACATTAAAGGCATAAAAATAGGAAAAGAAGAACTTAAATTATCACTATTTGCAGATGACATGATTCTATACATAGAAGACCCAAAAGGGTCTACAGAAAAAACTACTAGAACTAATAAATGAATGCAGCAATGTGGCAGGATACAAAATCAACATGCATAAATCAAAGGCATTTCTGTATATTAGCGACAAAACTTCTGAAACAAAAATGAGTCCAAACACTGCATTCCCAATTTCCTCAAAATAATTAAATACTTGGGAATCAACCTAACAAAAGAGGTGAAAGATTTATATAATGCAAACTACAGAACCCTAAAAAGAGAAATAGAATAAGATCTTAGAAGATGGAAAAATATACCCCGTTCATGGATAGCCAGAACTAACATCATCAATATGGCGATATTACCAAAAGTTCTCTATAGGTTTAATGCAATGCCAATCAAAATCCCAAAGGAATTTTTTGTAGAAATAGATAAAGCAATCATAAAATTCAAATGGAAAAATAAAAGACCCAGAATAGCAAAAGCAATTCTAAGCAGGAAGTGTGAATCAGGCAGTATAGCGATACCAGATTTCAAACTATATTACAGAGCAATCATAATAAAAACAGCATGGTACTTGTACGAAAACAGGTGGGTGGACCAATGGTACAGAATGGAGGACACAGAGACTAATCCAAAAAGCTACAACTATCTTATATTTGATAAAGGAGCTAATGGCCTGCAATGGAGGAAGGATAGCATCTTCATCAAATGGTGTTTGGTAAACTGAAAATCCATATGCAACAAAATGAAACTGAATCCCCTCCTCTCGCCATGCACAAAAGTTAACTCAAAGTGGATCAAGGAGCTAGATTCAAATCAGAGTCTCTGCGTCTGATAGAAGAAAAAGTTGGCTCCGATCTACATATTGTGTGATCAGGCTCCGATTTCCTTAATAGGACACCCATAAAACAAGAGTTAATAACAAGAATCAAGAAATGGGACTTACTTAAACTGATTTTTTTTTTTCTCAGAAAGAGAAACAATAAGAGAGGTAAATATGGAGCCTACATCATGGGAACAAATTTTTAGTCCTCACCCTTCACATGGAGCCCTAATATCTAGAGTATACAAAGTATACAAATAACTCAGAAAATTATACAATAAGATAACCAATAACCCAATGGGCCAAGGACCTGAACAGAAACTTCTCGGAGGAGGACATAGAATCAATTAACAAGTACATGAAAAAATGCTCTCCATTTCTAGCAGTAAGAGAAATGCAAATAAAAACCACCCTAAAATACCATCTCAATCCAGTGAGATTGGCAGCCATTATGAAGTCAAACAACAACAAGTGCTGGCGAGGATGTGGGGAAAAGGGTACTCTTGTACATTGCTGGTGGGACTGAAACTGGTGCAGCCAATTTGGAAAGCAGTATGGAGACTCCTGTGAAAGCTTGGAATGGAAGCACCATTTGACCCAGCTATTGCCCTTCTTGGACTATTCCCTGAAGACCTTAAAAGAGCGTACTACAGGGATACTGCCACATCAATTTTCATAGCAGCACAATTCACAATTGCTACACTGTGGAACCAACCCAGATGCCCTTCAATAGACGAATGAATAAAAAAATGTGACTTTTATATACTATGGAGGATTACGCAGCACGAAAATATGCCAAAATAATGGAATTTGCAGGGAAATGCATGGCACTAGAGCAGATTATGCTTAGTGAATCTAGCCAATCCCTAAAAAACAAATACCAAATGTCTTCTTTGATATAATGAGAGCAACTAAGAACAGAGCAGGGAGGAAGAGCATGAAGAAAAGATTAACATTAAGCAGAAACATGAGGTGGGAGGGAAAGGGAGAGAAGAGGGAAATTGCATGGTAATGGAGAGAGACACTTATTGTTACACAAAATTACATATAAGAGGTTGTGGGAAAATAAACAAGGAGAGAAATGAATTACAGTAGGTATGGTAGAGAGAAAAGATGGGAAGAGAATGGAGGGGGTATATTAGAGTATAGGAAAGGTAGCAGAATACAACAGTAACTAATAGGGCATTATGTAACAATATGGATGTGTAACTGATGTGATTCTGCAATCTGTATTTGGAGTAAAAATGGGAGTTCATACCCCACTTGAATCTAATGTATGAAATATGATATGTCAAGAGCTTTGTAATGTTTTGAGCAACCAATAAAAAAAGTAGCGATATATATGCCAATAGAAATTCATCATGAAATATATATAATCCACAGATTGAAAAATATTAATTTTACTGAACATGAAATTATGTATAATGTTATTCAACTAGGATGCTCACCCATAGGTTGAATTTTCAGTTCCAACAGCGTTTAGGAGGAGTGATCTCTTCTCTCAATTTGCATCTGCCAATTCAGCCACCTCACAAGTGTATACGAGTGATATCAGGTAGGATTCTATATGTGCATATAAAAATACATGTGCTGAATAGGCTACAGAGAAAGGGAGACAGGGATTCATATATTTGTTAATTTTAAAAACACATGTAGAACTATTTCAACAAAAAATTGACTAGATTTATAACTCCTACAAAATATAATGCAAAAGGCAATTCCAACTATACACCATGCCTCCTCTGAACTGCTTCTGTTTCTTTTCTTTTTGGGTTATTTTTCACCATCATATTAGGATCATTAGTCAGAGTCTAGTAGGGTATGGGTTAGTGTCAGGGATTCAGTATTTCAAATGGAAAATTGAAAAATGAATCCAATGTGTATGTAAATATGTGCTACACAAAAATCTTCTCACTCATATCCAGAACAATGCCTTGACATTACCTTCACCCAAGTAAGACACAATTATAGTAGAAAAGTGTGAAAATCTATGAATACATATATGGAATGGAATATCCTCGGGAGTTCACAACCTTGGAGGTGGTAGAGGCGTTTCCAAAAGTAAGGGACAGGGTAAACACTCCACAAACAAAGAGCTCTGCTGGCCTAAGACTTCTTGGAATACTGCCTCTGAGGTTGGGCACTTGAAATATATGTTGTTGTCATGAGCTTTGGCTTCCTTTGTAGTGAGACCATAAAAGCTGGGTCTGCTTCTATGTGACCTGGAAGACATGATTTCTTATTTTCCAATGAACATGAGGCAGCAGTGCTCAATTTTCTCTTTGTAGGTAAACTATGTCCACTGGAGGCTAAGTGTCTCCCGGTGGGGACTGTGAAGACATTTGATCATCCTCCACTTTTCGTGGTGTGTCTTGCTGCTACACTGGGAATTTGGTACTTGCTTCACACAATATAAGAAGTTCATCTGGGATACAGTGCTGGAGCGTGTTCTGTCATGTGGGGTGGGTTAGCGTCTGCAGGAGAATGTACCAACCAGTCTTCTATCCCACATAGCTTGTCCCAATAACCATTGCAACCTGATTATGAACATTGCCCTGAAACCTCTCCACATAACAAGATGCCTTTACCTACAAGGGAATGGGGGCTGCGCCATATCAGTCACAAGCCATTTGTAAGCCGATAGCCGATCCACATGGCCCCACCTTGATGTTTCATCACATACCTGCCCACCACTACTCTAGGCCCACTACTCACCAGGCTCCAAATTCCTGGCATCTCGTATTCTACACCATTTTCATGAAACCCAGTCAAACAAGGCACTGTCTGGTATACACATGATCAGCAACAGGACATCCAAAGTTTCTGCAGTGCCACCTGGTCATGGGAATTTCAAAACTTTTATGGTATTTATCTAGCAATTTTTCAAGGATGAAGTTACAGGCACTGTGGGTTATAATTCATTCAGGAACCGTTAAGTGTTGAGAAAGCTCATTTCAATGAATGCTCTGGAGAACTTTAAAGTCAAGGCTTCTCAAAGAGTTGCCAACAGGTCACATGAAGCCATGCCAATTGACGTCTACAATGTGAGGTCCATGTGTGTTTTGAATCTCAACTATGGCTACCAAGTCTTTCAGAATAAAATCATGTGATATCCTGGCTGAGATTCCCAGGCCTCTGTGGAAAGCCACCCTGGGCCAAGATCTCAGTTTCCAAGAGTGAGTCTCATGCGTGGCCTCCTAAAATCCCAACACAATTCATGGCAATACTTCTCTGAGGTCAGTTCCAGAACTCAGTCTCTAAGGGTAAATCATACCAGATTTCAAGCCCAGGTGGACCCAGTCATCCCTTCCAACTGCCACAAAAATGACCAAAATTAAAATGAAATCACTCCCACAGGGCCATAATCTTTTTCCTTGTAGACACTCATCATAACCTCTAGCTGGAGGTTTCAATGAGCACAAGGTAGTGTCCAAAATAAGCTCACTTGCCCCTCATTTGCCTAAAAACATGGTGGCCTGAACACTATTCCTGTGAACCAGGAGTGATCAAATATTCCTGCTGTTAAAGTGTTCCGCTTCTCCAATTTGAGGCCTACTGGCTGAAGCCTATAAATTCTTGATGTGATTTGGAGTCATGAGAAAACCCAAGCACATGTGGGCTAGCCTCTGCAGGGATTTCAAAGACTCATTTGACCCTAAGGATCCCTATTCTCACTTGATGGAGGTCAGGAACCTAAAACAAGAAGGCAAAAATATTCATCCACAATGACTTCTCTTTTGGTCATTTTGGTTTTGGAACCACATGGGATCTTTCTTTAGATCCATCAGGTGCTGAGAATCTAAGCCACAACCTCATTCAAGGACAAGAGGCTGATTCAGACACATTCCATTCCAAAGCAATTAAGCAAAGAGCCACAGGTGATGTCCATTCATTTCCATATGAAAACAGTCTTCTTAATGCTACACAACTGGGTGGCCTGAGGCAAAGACTTTCCTGATATTCAGGATAATAGAAACAGAAGTAAGCAAATGGCCCAAAGAAGGGTTTCTCCACTGAGACATTACTGGTCACACTGATATCTGAGTTTTCTGAGATGCTCCCATTCCCTTAAGCTATCCAGTACATGGCCATGTCACAGAGCCCTGTGGTGTTACATATCTGGGACTCAAAACCATGAGCCTATTCTGGAGAGTGGCTGGAAAACACGAAGAAAACAGGAACTTAAGAAGATAGTAGATGTTGCCCATCCATAAGGCAAGCTGCAGTCCATTCATCAATTGGGCAGTAAGAATGTGGGGAAGCTTTCAACTAGAGACAACGCTTCCATTGATGCATTATCTTTTCTAATGTCTTCAACAACGGATACACTGGGATACACAGAGATAGAAACACTCACCATGTCAAAGGACTTACTAGAAATAGTCCACTCCAAACCAAATAAACCACCTTTCCTAGCTATTCTCAGAACATCAGAAAAAACCACAAACTCACACCTACAACAGCAAAGGCGATTCTTTCACCCAAGTAGGTCTGTGATTATCCGAAGTGTCTTCTGACTTGTGGGCCATATTATGTTCCCCCAAAAATGGCCTGTCCTGTTTCAGATCTGGTCTCCTTGGCCAATTCTGTGAAGTTGTCAGGAGCCAGTGGTTCGCCACTACCTACTTTCTCAGGAAAGGCCCCTCTTCCGAGCTCTGCTGGAATTTGGCCATCCTCACATCAGTAGGTACCAAGAAAGACTGACTATGTCTTTGGGAAAAACAAATAAGTTAGCCCACTGGGACTCGGAGTGAGACTGACTCTGGGTGCCTGGCTTCCGGGATCCCAAGTTCAGAGAATTCCATCACCAAGGAAGTGAAGTGAGGTCACTTCTTTCAGGAACTGAATATGGTCACTGCCTTGGTAACCACTTTGTCCTAACAGTTGCTTCCAAGGTTCCTATGAGATGGAGGCTGCCCCAACATCCTGTGACACATTCAGAAGTTAGAATGGTATATCAACCATAGGCACCCAGGAACAGCTCTCCACACAGGCCTGCATAGGTCCATCTTCTCTACTTTAAGAAGGCAGAGGCTGATTCAGACACATCAATTCTTCCTGACCAGGTTGTTTGCCATGGAAGATGACTATTGTTCTCTCAGGTCCTACATAGCTGCCTACATATTCTCCAAGGATCATTTCTCCATGGATCTTTTAGGTTCTCAGCAGGTGGAAGATAATCTACATTCCATTATTGTAAGACCCACTCTGTCCCTGCTCTTCTGTAAGTTGTATTGAAGGAAGAGTGTATGGTTAGGGTTAATAATAGGTTCGATTTGGGTTACGAATCATTCTGCAGAATGAATAATGGCATTGGCAACCTGTGGTATTTACAAGAGTATATATGTGAAATATAACTATGAAAGCAGAAATCTAGGTAAGATTTGAAGCCCAGAAGGGCATTGGGGACTTGAGTGGGATACTTAGCTTTGAGTTATGTGCTGCACAGATGTCTCAAATAAATCAATATACACTGGCATCGGACCTTGTACTTTGGATGATTGAATGTTGAAGAGAACATCCAGTCAAAAAGTGATAATCGGTAGGATTAGGAAGGTAGTCGGTAAGTTTAGAAAGAAGAGTGAGTATAGGATTTGGACCAAAAGTTCTTTAGCAATAGGGTTTCGGGTAGAGAGTGTATGTAAATGTCAGTACATGTGAAGA
Source organism: Callospermophilus lateralis (assembly GCF_048772815.1). Taxonomy (NCBI): domain Eukaryota; kingdom Metazoa; phylum Chordata; class Mammalia; order Rodentia; family Sciuridae; genus Callospermophilus; species Callospermophilus lateralis. The sequence continues at coordinate 536,211 of NW_027515548.1, forward strand.
GTCAGTCACAATCATGAACTGGGGAAAACATGTAGGAAAGCAGATATCAATAGAGACATTAGGAAATCAAGCAAAGTATAAAGTGTGTGATAGGGTTAGACATTTTCAACAGGTTTGAGGTTGAATATATAATATTAGGATGAAACAAATATGTAGTCACCAATAGGATTGATATTTGAGAGCATTAGGCAACCTGGACATGGATGTTTTTAGTAATCCATGCTCACTTTCTATTTAGGCTTTGGTACAATTGTAAGTGTGACCTTTGCTTTTGGTGTCCAGAATATTTCTGTGATAAAATGTGTATGTAGATCAGGTGACATGAGTATTTCTTCCACCATTTCTTGGAGCAATATTTTGAAGACTTATAAATTAGTATGGTCGTACAAAGAAGTGTACATTATTTCTATGAATATACACATAATGCATGAATAGACCATACTGTGAATAAATAATATAACTGGATCCACTTTAAATAATGGATTGAATAGATATCTGAAAATATATAAGAAATGTTATATTGACATACAATCATTCATTCCAACCAGTTATATATTTAATGATCATCTTAGGGTTATGGTTTATCATGAAGGGTTTGTGAGTTTTGTTTCAAAATTGATTATGGAAATCAAAAATAATATATTTGGAAAAAAGTCTCATGAATAGACCAGTAAAGAAACATAGAGGAATACATGTGTTCTGGAGCAGGAAGTGATTGAAAGTGAAACAAATGCCTATAAATTTGCCAACTAGTGAATCAAATATATATTCTATGATGTACATAAACTGAAGAAATAGTAATGTACCAGTGTGGAATAAAAATTAACGTCAAAATACACATCATGTTCCATAGTAACCTACATGCATTGAGGTTAAACTGGGTTAGTTAATGTAGACATATTAGGATTTGTATGCACCTTTCACTGAAGTTAGTTTTCAGTACTAGGAAACAAATATGTATTTCGGGTGGATGAATATTTCTAAGAATAATCTTGTGAAAAGTTGATTATTAATCCACATACATGAACATGAATGAATTTAGGGATTGTATATAAGACACATATATTTCATATTTTTAAAAATCTGGAGAGTATAAATATATATATATATATATATATATATATATATATATATATATATATACACACACACACACACACACACAAACATAGACATTAATAAGTAGCAATATATATGCCAATCGAAATTCATCATGAAATATATATCATAAAGATGCAAAAATATTCATTTTACTGAACATGGGTTTATGTATTATGTTGTTCTACTGGGAAGCTCACCCATAGGTTGAATTTTCAGTTCCAACAGGGTTTAGGAGGAGTGATCACTTCTCACACTTTGTATCTGCTATGTCATGTAATTCACAAGAATGTACGTGTGATACCATGCAGGATTCTATTTGTGCATATAAAAATACATGTGCTGAATAGGCTCCAGAGAATGGGAGACAGTAGTTCACATATTTGTTACCTTTGAAAACACATCGAGAACTATTTCAATTAAAAATTGACTAGATTTATAACACCTACCCTTTATCATGCAAAAGGCAAGTCGAACTCTGAACTGCATGTACTTATATACTGTTTGGGTTATTTTTCTCGATCATATTAGAATTAGTAGTCAGAGTCTAGTAGAATATGTGTTAATGTCAGGGATTCAGAATTTCGAACGGAAAATAGGAAAATTAATCCAATGTGTATGCAAATATGTGCTACAACAAATCTTCCCACTCTCATCCAGAACCATGCCTTGACATTACCTTCGCCCCAAGTAAGACACAATTAGAGAAGAAGAGTTACAAATCTGTGATTACATTTCTGGAATGGAAAATGCTCAAGAGTGCACAAACTTGGAGGTGGTATAGGAGTTTCCAAAAATAAGGACAAAGTACACACTCCACAAACATGGAGCTCTGCTTGCCTAAAACTTTTTGAGAAACTGCCACTGAGGTTGGGCACTGAAATATAGGTTGTTGTCACGAGTTAAGCTTCCTTTGTAGTGAGAACCTCAAAGCTGGGTCTGCATCTATGTGACCAGGAGGACAAAGTTTCTTATTTTACAATGAACACGAGGCAGCAGTGCTGAATTCTTTCTTTGTAGGTAAACTGTGGCCACTGGGCGCTTAGTGTCTCCCCGTGTGGACTGTGAAGCCATATGGTCATCCTCCATTTCGTGGTGTTTCTTCCTGCTGCACTGGGAGTTTGGTATTTGCTTCATGAAATACAAGGAGTTCAACTGGGACAAAGTGCAAGAGGGAGTTCTGTCACGTGTGGTGGGTCAGGGTCTGCAGGATGATACAAGAACCAGGCTTCTATCCCACATAGCTTGACCCCTTGACCATAGCAACCTGATTCTGAACAATGTCCTGAAATCTCTCCATATAACAAGTTGCCTTTACACGGAAGGTTCTGCTGGCTGCGCCATATCAGTCACAAGCCATTTGGAAGCCAATGGCAGATCCAAATGGCCCCACACAGATGTTTTATCACATACCTGCCCAACACTGCTCTAGGCCCACTACTCAACAGAGTCCAACTTACTGACATCTCTGTTCTACACCATTTACATGAAACCCAGTAAAACAAGACACTGTCTGGAACATTCATGATCAGCAACATGTCATCCAAAGGTTCTCCAGTGCCACCTGGTGATGGGAATTTCAAAAATTTCATGGTATTTATCTAGCCATTTTTCAAGGATGAAGTTGGAGGCACTGTGAATTTCAATTCATTCAGGAACCATTAGATGGTTAGGAAGCTCATTTCAATGAAAGCTCTGGAGAACACTCACAGGTAAGGCTTCCCAAAGAGTGGTGAAAAGATCACATGATGTTTAGCTCATTTAGCTCTACAATGTGAGGTCCATATGAGTTTTGACTCTCAATGATGGGTGCCAAGTCTTTCAGAATAAAATCATGTGGTATCCTGGCTGAGAGGCCCAGTGCTCTGTGGAAAGCCACCCTGGGCCTAGAACTCAGTTTCCAAGGGCGACACTCATGCCTGGCTTTCTGAAACCTCAACACTATTCATGGCAATACTTCTCTGAGTTCAGTTGCAGAACTCAGTCTCTAAGGGAATCACACCAGAGTTCAAGCACATGTGGACCAAGTCATCTCTTCTAACTGCCACCCAAATGACCACAATTTAAATTAAAAGACTCCAACACACATAATAACCTCTGGCTAGAGTTTTCCATGAGGGGGACAGCTCAAGTCCATGTCCCAAATAAGCTCTCTTGCACCTAAATTGCCTAATTCAGGGTGGCATGGACACCCTTCTTGTGAACCAGGAGAGATCAAATAGGCCTCCCATTAATACTGCTCCACTTCTTCAATTTGAGGTCAACTGACTGTGGGGTTTGGATTCTTTATGTGAATTGGAGTCTTGAGAAAACCCAAGCAACCATGGGCTAGCCTCTGCAGAGCTCTGAAGATCTCATTTTACCCAAAGGATCCCTATTCTGACTTGATGGAGTTCAGGAAAGTTACAGAGGAAGGCGAGAGACTTCATCCACAAGGACTGCTCTTTCGCCATTTTGGTTTTGGATGTACACATGGGATCTTTCTTTATATCCATCAGAAGGTGAGAAACTAAGCCACAGCCTCACACAGGGCAAATAGGCTGATTCAGACACATCCTCTCCAAAACAATTAAGCAAGGAACCACAGGTAATACCCATTCATTTCCATTTGAAAACTGTTTTCTTCAGGCTTCACAAAGTGGTGGCCTGCGGAAAAGACCTTCCTGACATTCAGGGCAACAGAAGAAAAGGTAAGCAAAAGGCCCCAAGCATGGTTTCTCCACTGAGACTTTACTGATCACACTGATATCTGAGTTTTCTGAGATGCTCGCCATTCCCTTTAGCTATCTAGTACATGGTCATTTCACAGAGCTTCGTGGTTGTACATATCTTAAACACAAAACCATGAGCCTATTCTGGAGAGTGGCCAGAATTCAGGAAGAAAACAGGATCTTAGGAAGATAGTAGGTGTTGCCCATCAATAAGGCAAGCTGCAGTCCATTAATTAATTGGGAAGGATGAATGCTGGGAAGCTTTCTACCTGACAGGACATATTCATTGATGCATTCTCTCTTCTAATGTCTACAACCACGGGCGCAGTGGGATACACTGACATAGAAACACTCGCGTTGTCAAACGACTTACTAGAAACCGTTCACTCCAAACAAAACAAACCTTCTTTCATACCTATTCTCAGAACATGAGACAAAAACCACAAACTCACACCCACATCACAAAGGCACCTCCTTCCCCCATGAAGGTCTGTGACTATCCGGAGAGTCCTCTGACTGGTGGGCCATACTATGTTCCCAGAAATGGCCTGTTCTGTCTCAAATCTGGTCTTCTTGGCCAACTCTGTGAAGTTTTCAGGATCAAGTGGTGAGTCAATGCCTGCTTTCTCAGAAAAGCCCCCTCTCCATAGCTTTTCTTGCATTTGGCCATCCTCACATCAGTAGGTCCCAAGATAGACTAAGTCTGTCCTTGGTAAATCAAAATAAGTTTGACAACTGGGACTGGGACCGGGACTGGCTCTGGGTGCCAGGCTTCCTGGATTCCAAGTTCAGAGAGTTCTATCACCATAGAAGTTAGGTGAGGTCACTTCCTTTAGGAACTGAATTTGGTCACTGCCTTTGCAACAACTTTGTCCTAACAGTTGCTTCTAAGGTTCCCATGAGAAGGAGGCTGCCCCTACTTTCTGTGACACTTTCACAAGTTAGAATGGTATGTCAACCATTGGCACGCAGGAGAAGCTCTCAACACATCCCTGCTTTGGTCCATCTTCTCTACATTAAGAAGAGAGTGGCTGATTCAGACACATCCCTTCATCATGAGCAGGTTGTTTGCCATGGAAGACTTTTGCTCTCTCAGGTCCTTCATAGTTGACTACATCTTCTCCAGGGATCATTTCTTCATGGACCTTTGAGGTTCTCAGCAGGTGGAAGATCCTCTATATTGCTGTATTTTAAGACCAACTCTGTCCCCGCTCTTCTGTAAAATTAGATTGAGAGAACAGTGTATGGTTAGGGTTAATAACAGGTTCAATTTGGGTGAGAAAAGAAATTACATGGTTGAGCAAACAGGGTCCTACAGTTAACAATAATATGAGAATTATTAATGGACCAGCCTGGGTGGATAAAAGCGTAGTTAACCAGGTGGACTATGTGAACCAAGACTCAAACCTCCCTTTGGGGGCCTCTGTCTTTCTTTGACCCTCTTCAAGTTGTTTTCTTAATTTACTCATAGATTCTTTTACAACTCCAGTATTGTCGGCATAAAAACATCATTCTTTCCTCAATGCAAGCAAAAAGGCACCCTTCTCTCATGAAGAGGAGGGCCAACAATCGCCTGCTCTGTAAACAACTTCAGAGAGAGAGAGGTTAAAATTCCTGTAAAGCTGTCATGCGGTTTTTAATGTCTTTAAGCTTTGGTCTATTTCTGCTTCTAATTGTGTCTTTGGTGTGTCTCATGGACTAGGGCATTTGTTCCTGTGCCCACCCCTTTAGCAACTATTATTCCTAATAGGATGGCTAAAGTGAGGGATACAGGTTCCTGGTGGAACCGGGTTGTATGCCCCCCTATTTGATCTTTAAATGAACCTGCATCCTGATAGAGCACTCTCGAAAACATCTGCATCATTACATAATTAATCGCATCTATTGACCATTTTATGAAAACATAAATAATGTTAAAGTGTATAGAATTATACTGTTGTAGGGATGGACATGGAAAGGCACCTAAGATAGCACCAAAGACAGGAAAGCAGTTTTATTTGGTCGCATCCGTATTTAGAGGGCATTGCTTCTGTTGTAATCAATTAATCCACTGAACCCCAAGTTTTGGTAGTTTTAGTATTTGTACCCAACATGTAAGGGAAGGGGCTCAGAAGTTCACAGTCTGCAGAAATTTACACAAATCAGTTTTTGTTTCTGTTTTTTTCCTCTGTTCTGTGCACGTTAACTTTTCAAGGACACCTTGGAACGGGAGAGCTTTTTTGTCTCTTTTTTTTTCCTCCTTGCCAGCTGTCACCATGGAGCGCAGTTGGTAACTTTTTTATCTTAGAAATGTAGCCATCTCTGTGAAGCCCCAGCTCAAGGCCAGAGTCCTTGTTCACATATTTTGTGAAAAACTGGTAAGGCGATGTCTAGCTTAGGGGTGGTGATTTTTCCAGCCAGTGGCCAAGTAGAACAGGGCAACACGAAGAGTGGAAGTTTATCTCCATTGAACTTTTTCAGAGGGAATCTTTTGCAGAAAGACCTAAAGTAAGCCTTGGTGAAGACTTCTGGAGAAGGTCATTTAAGACATTTCTGTGGACCTGGTACAGAGAGGGATGACAGGGAAGGCGATGCTGAGAGCAGCTCTGTGGATCTGAGAATGAGGAAGGAGAGATGCCAAAGAATAATGGGAAAGGGGTTTGGGATTTTCATATAACAAAAACTTGAGCAGTAGAACAGGTAGAGCAGAGGGGAAGACGGGAGTGAGTATTCCAAAAAGCCTGTGAGGGACTTTAAATTCTTAGAACCTGTTTTCAGTGATGACAAATCAACTTTAAAGGTCATTTTCATTACATCTTGGATAGGGGTCTGAGGGCTCTTCTCAGCTGGTTTGAGCTTTGGCTAAGCTTGCTAGAGGACTTGGTGGGACCTAGTGCAGACACTGACAGGAAAAGAGAGGAGTGAGTGGGTGGAGGGGTACCTCGGTACCTGCTTCCTCAGCAAGGGGGCAATGTTCTGAGATCCAGCGGAGGTTTGGGTTTTTGATCTAGTAATTGGAGGGGAGAAATCAGGTTGCTGAGGTGGGAGTGAAAGCAGAGAGTCTAGAGCAGAAGGCTGAGTGTGAGGAACTATTGGGGAAGCATAGTACAGGATGTGAGCGCAGGAGGAAAAAGGATTCCACATAGGGGAATTTCCCCCTTTTGAGCACTTGCCAAAGTTAAAAATGTCATGCAGAATTTGAAGATCTAGAGAACCCTCTTGGGGCCATAGTTTTTGGTTGTCTAATTGGTAATATGGCCAATGCTGTGTACTGAATTTGATGAGGAGTTTGGGTTCCACCAGGCAGCCCCTGTATGCTCACATCCCCATGACTTAAACAAGAAGTTGGCTTTTCCCCCACACAGCCATGGCTGTTTGTCGCTTTGATAGTCTGCCGGGCATACATAGTAATATAGGCTAGCCAACCTGCATCTGGCTCGCGTGTCCCTGCATCCATAATGTTTGTTTCAATTATCTATGGTATGGAAGGGATTTAATGAAATTTTAGTGAGATCCTCTTCATCAGGTATATCTCAAAAGGAAAGACCTCTACCGAGCTGAAAAATGTCTGGGTGGAGAGATAGCCACCAGATCCCTAAGGGGGCCGTTAAGGTCTCTTTAAAGGTTCTATTTATTTTTTCTACCTGTCCTGAGTTCTGGGATATATAAGCAGAATGTAACTTCCAATTAATCCACAGGGTCCTGGTTAACACCTGACTTACCTGGGCCATGAACACCAGTCCATTATCAGTCCATTAGGCAGATCGTATCTTGGAAAAATATCTTTCAGGATCTTCTTGAAAACCATTTGCGCCGTTTTTTTTTTGTTTTTTTTTTTTTTTTTTTTTTTTTGTGTGTGTGTGTGTGTGTAAGGCTTCAATCCATCCTGAAAATGTATCTACAAAGACTAGGAGATATTTAAGTCCATACCTTGCTGGCTTAATTTCATTAATGTCCACTTCCCAGAATTGTCCTGGTCTGGTTCCTCGTAGGTGCTTTCCTCTAGGAAACTTGGAAGGGTAAGCATTACCCAATTGATGGATCCGACAGGCTTTTGTTACCCGTTCAGTTATTTCCTTTCGCTGTGAGTTGGTTAGTGGAGAACTCTGTTCTTAATCCTACAGTAATGCCTGCAGTTTCTTTGAACCAAGGTGAGTGAGTTGATGTGCATTTTTAACGTAGTGTAGGGCTTGCTGTAATTGCAGGCTGAGCTCAGTGAAGTTGAGGTGTTCAGTGTCAGTGTCCTTAGATGTTATCAAAAACTTCCTGGTACTTAGGGTTCCATTGGAATTGGGCATCTTCCTTTAACAGCGGTATAAAGGAGCAGCTAAGGACGCAAACCCAGGTATCCATAACCTGCAAAAGCCAGCAGTCCCAAGAAATTCTCTGAGTTGTCTGCTGTAAGATGGGGGTGGTATCTACACAATGGTTTGTTTTCTGGGCTCAGTGAGCCATCGTTTACTGCCCCTAAGGGAATAGCCCAGGAAGATTACTTCATGCTAGCAAATTTGGGCCTTTTTGGCCGAAACTCTATACCCGAGTTGAGCAAGCTCATATAATAGTGCTTGGGTCCCAGACTCACAGTTTTCCTTGGTGTTGGCTGCCAGTAGCAGGTCATCCACGTATTGAAGCTGGGTAACTTCAGGGTGCGTAGTTCTGAAGTTGTTGAGATCTCTGTGGAGGGCTTCATCAAAGAGAGTGGGGGAGTTTTTGAACCCCTGTGGGAGTCTAGTCCAAGTTAGTTGACCAGACGTTTTGGTTTCTGGGTCTACCCACCCGAAAGCAAACAGCAACTGACTATCTTTATGCAGAGGCAAGCAAAAGAAAGCATCTTTTAAGTTCAGAACAGTATATAATTTCCGCTCAGGGTTCAGAGTGCTAAGCAGATTGTACGGATTAGGTACCGTGGGGTGAATGTCCTGCACTCTTTTGTTGATCTCTCTTAGCTCTTTAATGGGGCGATAGTCCCCGGTTCCTGGCTTTTTTTTTTTTTTTTTCTAGTAGCAGGAGAGTGTTCCAGGCCGATTGACAGGGCCTTAGGACTCCTAAGGCCAGATATTTCTGAATATGGGGCCTTATCCCACCTTTAGTTTTTTTGCTTAGAGGATATTATTTGACATTGATTGGGGAGACTGAGGTTTTTAACTCCACTGTTATTGGAGGTTGTTTCACGGCCAGACCTAACACCGCAGTTTTTGCCCAGGCATCTGGGTAATCTGTTATCCATTTTTGGGGTAGCTTGCCTGTTTGATCAGTCTTGGGGGGTGTGAAGAGTGGACGTTCATCTTCTACTAATATAGTTAAAGCGGTGACTATAGGAGTTTTACTGAAGGATTTACAAATTTCATTTGGGGGCCTTCAGGGTTAAAAGTTATTTTGGCCCAGAGCTTGGTGAGCAGATCTCTGCCCATCAATGGGTGCGGGCATTCTGGTCTTACTAGGAAGGAGTGATGGATTTTTTCTTTCCCCAGGTCCATGGTCCTCTTAGTTGTCTAAGCCCGATATTTACTGTCATCAGCCCTTTGAACTAGAGACCTTTTATTTGATAGAGGGCCCAATGGGGCCTTAAGGGCTGAGTATACTGCTCCTGTATTCACTTCAAAGTTTACTGGAGTCCCCTCCACTTCAAAAGTTACCCTGATCTAGGGGAAGGGATCTGAGCCCCGACTTTCTTAGTCATTCTCCAGAGTCAGAATGGCCAGCTGGCGTGGCTGTCTCTTTATAGGGAACTCTGTGGCCCAGTATCCTTTTTCTTTAGAGTAGGCACACTGTCTGAGGCCAGGGGTGGCCTCTGGCATGGGCCCTTCCTGTCACCCTGTGTCTTAATTTCTGGCCTCTTTCTTGTTGTGATCAGGACCTTAGTCAATGCCTTAGTCTGTCTTTTGCTTCTCTCATCCTCCGTTTGCTCCCTTTCTTTCTCCCTGTTTCTCTCTTATAGTATACTTTCTTGGCTTCTTTGACTAAATCTCTCTTTTAAATTTTTTTTTAATATCCATGGCAGCTTGCTCAATTAAGGCCATCATGACAGATGCCTTTTAATCCGCTGCCTGAGGATCGAAAGAAGTATATCTCTTATATGCCTCCATGATTCTCTCTAGAAACATAAAGGGAGATTCATCAGGCCTTTGAATAATTTCTCTTACCATGGCCAAATTAGTTGGTCACCCAGCGGTCCCTTGGAGACCCGCTGTTAGAGCCTGGCAATAATTGAACAGATGCTCCCTATCTTCCAACGTGTTGGGGTCCCTGTTGAATAGGTTTAAGGAGAAGGCAGCTTTCATTATGTTGGGAAGTTGTGTTGGTCACCCATCAGGTCTGAGGATATTTTTTCTACATTCCAGGAGATTTTTCTCTCATTGCTCTGTCATGAAGAGAGTCGCTAGGTGGTGTTGGCAGTCACCCCAAGTAGGCAGGTGTGAAAACGTCGGTGAGTTCTCTGAGTTCTTTTAGCCGGGCCAGCTTCCTCCAGGGAAGGAGGGGCTGTCTGTGCTGCGGGACAGTCATCTTGATGGCACTGGGCCAGCCTAGCTTCCTCGAATGGTGGAGAGGCTGAGTCAGCAGAAGGGGAATCACTTAGAGGGTGTTGGGGGTTGGGAGACGAGGGCAGATGATAAGGAGGGGGAGGAGAGTCCAGTAGAATCTTGAGACTCAAGGAGAACAGAGGGTGGAGGAGGAGGAGCAGAGAGTTTGAGAGATAGAATTGTGGGGGAAGGAGTAGGAGCAGGTGCAGGGACAAGGAAAGGCTTGACCCATGGAGGAGGAGATTTGTAGAGGTACTGACAAGTTAAGATATATGGCTGTTGATCTGGATGTCTATGTGGCCCCTGGTGAAAGACAATATCTCGGACTTTTCAAATAAGTGCGAAGTACAAAGATCCTTCTAGGAGCCATCCGACTGCAATGGTGGGTCATTCTGTGACACAGAATCTGCCAGGTCTGGCGTTTTACTGAAAAAGAAAGATTCTGAGCCCTTAAGCAGAATTTGGTCCAGTGATCAAGGGTCAGGGACAGAGGCATTGAAATGATCTGTCCCATAATAAAATATACACAGACAGTGAAAGCAACGACACACAACACAGACAAGACAAGACAATAAAGACAGGCAATGGACGTCCAATACTGAGACCAGGACTGACTAGTCGGCAAAACCTGAAGGGCTGGCAATACCGAATCAGAAACAAAATATCACTGAGTTGAGGAGACTATTGTTCCTCGATTTCCCGAGTCTATCTCCCAGGGACATGGTCTGTGGCTCTGTGGCATGTGTGTCAGCCACCATGGGAGAGAGCTCACGCTCTTTACCAATAGCCATTTTGCCATACCCTAACCTGAAGCCTGAAACCAGAAAGATGGGTCTTATTTACCCCCAGAGGAGCCCGTTGGGGGTATTTTGTCTGCAGCTGCCGGATCTCGCTAGGGCCACCAGATGTAAAGGTTGGGCGAGCATCTGTGGCAGAGACCACCAAGAGACAGTCTCATGCAACAGCAAAGGGTTTATTGGGAGTCCGGCATGAAGGGCTCAGAGATCACTTGAACAGAGCAGAGAGCCCTGAGAACAGCTTAAGAAATGCTTATATATTTTCCTTGGAGAGGGCAGGGAGAGAAATTTATTGATGGGTAGTGGCAAGTGGGCAGTTTGCGTGCAACTGGTTGACGGAGTACATTCTGCAGTTTGGCAGTTGGGGACAGCACATTCTGGGAACAAGAATAGTAAACAGTTCTCAAGATTACAACGGTGTTTTGTTAAGCATACAGAAAAACAGGAAGTGACAAGTATCTATTTTATTAACCTTTCAATATAAGTGTGAAAACAGAAATCTAGGTAAGATTTGAAGTCCAGAAGTTCATTTGGCCCTTGATTGGTATACTTAGCATTGAATTACGTTCTGTAGAGATGTCACAGAAATATGGATATACAATGTCATAGGACCTTGTACCTTCTCGGAGGTCAGTTCCAAAACACAGTCTCTAAGCAGAATCACACCAAAGTGCAAGCCAAGTTAGACCCAGTTATCTCTTCCAACTTCCACACAAATGACCGCAGTTAAAACCAAAACACTCTCACATGACACTCATCTTCTTCCATATAGACACTCATCATAACTTCTGGCAGGAGGATTCCATGAGAGGCGCAGCACAAGACAGTGTCCCAAATAAGCTCCCTTTCCCCTCATTTACCAAAAGTCAGGGTGGCCTGGACACCCTTCCTGTGATCCAGGAGTGATCAAATATGCCTGCCGTTAACACAGCTCTGTTCTCCAATTTGAGGCCTACTGACTGTCGGTTTAGATTCTTTATTTGAATTGGATTCATAAAAAAACCCAAGAACCTATGGGCTAGCATCTGCAGGGCTTTGAATAACTCATTTGACCCATTGGATCCCTATTCTCACTTGAGGGAGGTATAGAACCTTACGGAGGAATGTGAGAGACTTCATCCACAATGACTGATTTTTGGTCATTTTGATTTGGATCCACACATGGGATCTTTCTTATGATCCATCAGGTGCTAAGAATCTAAGCTCTAGGCTCACACAGGGCCAAGGGGCTTATTCAGACACATCCCTTTCCAAAGCAATTAAGCAAACAGCCACAGGTGATGCCCACTCATTTCCGTTTGAAAACTGTTTTCTTCTGGAATCTCGAAGGCGTGGCCTGAGGCAAAGACCTTCCTGACATTCAGGGCAACAGAACAATAGGTAATCAAAAGGCCAATTGCAGGGTTTCTCCACTGAGACTATCCTGGTCACACTGGTATCTGAGTTTTCTGAGATTCTTGCCAATTCCTTCAGCTATCCAGTACATGTCCATGTCACAGTGCTTGGAGGTGCTACATATCGTGGACACAAAAGCATGAGTCTATTCTGGAGAGTGGCCAGAATTCAGGAAGAAAACAGGAACTTAGGAAGATAGCCGGTGTTGCCCATTGATAAGGCAAGCCCTAGAGCATTCATTAGTTGGGCAGGATGAATGCTGGGAAGCTTTCTAATAGACAGGAAACATCCATTGATGCATTCTCTTTCCTAACGTCTATAACCACGGACACAGTGGGTTACACAGACATAGAAACACTCGCCTTGTCCAACAACTTACTAGAAACAGTTCACTCCAAACCAAACAAACCGACTTTCCTACCTATTCTCTGAACATGAGACAAAACCACAAGCACACATCCACATCCACAAAGGCACCTCCTTCCCCCAAGTACGTCTCTCACTCTCCGGAGTGTCCTCTGACTGCTGGGCCATACTGTGTTCCCCCGATATGGCCTGTCCTGTCTCAGATCTGGTCTCCTTGTCCAACTCTGTGAAGTGGTCAGGAGCCAGCTGTGAGCCACTACCTGCTTTTTCAATAAAAGGCCCCTCTTCAGAGTTTTCCTGGCATTTGGCCATCCTCACATCATTAGGTACCAAGAAAGACTGACTCTGTCCTTGCTAAATCGAAGCAAGTGAGACCACTGGGACTGGGACGGGGATTGGCTCGCTGTGCCTGGCTTCCTGGATCCCAAGTTCAGAGAGTTCCATTACCAAGGAAGTGAGGTGAGGTCACATCCTTCAGGGACTGAATGAGGTCACTGCCTTGGCAACCACTTTGTCCAAACAGTTGCTTCCAAACGTACCATGAGAAGGAGGCTGACCCTACTTTCTGTGGCACTTTCACAAATTAGAATGGTATATAAACCATAGGCACCAAGGAACAGCTCTCCACTCAGGCCTGGTTTGGTCCATCTTCTCTATATTAGGAAGAGAGCCTTTAGTCCCGGGAGCATTGCAGTGAACCTCCGCACTAAAACTATTAGCAAGCACCTGATGGAGGAGGCCTCCATAGGTAAGTGGCGCCTTTATAACATCTGATATCCGGTTAAGGGAGATCGCTTCTGATGACAGAGATGTGGCCTGGGGAAACTCACATATACTCCTGTCCAGGACAGTAACAAGAATCATTCTATCCTCTGTTCTGTTCTGTAGGAAATTCCTCTGGAAGTGTAGAGAGGTGCCCACGGGCACGCACGCGCTCGTACCCTGGAGCTTTAGCAAGATCTTGCACTGTACCACTGTTTTTCTGTTTAGGCGCCGGGTTTCTGTTTTTCTTTGTGTGTGTGTGTGTGTGTGTGTGTGTGTGTGTGTGTGTGTTTTGTTCTGCGTTCTATTTTTTTTGTTTGTTTGTTTGCTTTTGTTCATTTTGTTGTGTGATTTCAGTGGTAAAAACTTAAGGATATTGGACGTGAAAATGGGTAATAAAGAGAGTAAGCCTGACACCCGTTTGAACTGTGTTTTAAGGAACTGCGATGAACTTTACCCCCCATTGTTAAGCAGGATTATAGAAGCCCCTAGCTGGCTGCCTGGAGCACACCCATTGCAGAGGGCAATGCCTGCTGGGGACCTAAGAACTGAGTATCTCCCAGGTTAACAAGTGAAACTCCTTTAAAACCCCTTGTCCCTCCAGATCAAGAGAGTCACAAAATTTGGCAGAGTCCCCTGTGTTTCTCCTTTGTTAGCAAAGCAATTAACCTCCCCTTTTCTTTTTCTCAGAACCCATTCCTCATTATTTAATTGGTATAAATTGGCTTCTAGGTCAGGAACCGAACTTTAAGTTACAAATTTGGTATCCCCCCTCCGCCCCAGAACTTTGTGAGAGCTGTCTACTAAAATGTTAGGAGATGGAGCTTGCTTGGGGTGGAACTGAACCAGAGGAGCTAATCCTGAAAGTAAAAGGAGGGACTGAGGGACCCCCAGCAGCTGCCAAAGCCCTGTTGATTCAGGGAATACCCTCCTTCCTTCCGTGCACTGTAAGAATTACGCCACCTCTGTCTTGTTAAAAAAGAGAAAAAGAAAAAGGGGACACTAAATTCATTAAAGTCACCATATAGACACTTTATTTTACATTTCAGGTTGCCCCTCTGTTAAAACATCTGGTCCCCCCCATGGTGCCACTGGTGTAGTAGATTTTTATGGTGCCACTGGTGTAGTAGATTTTTCTCTTATCTGCTCTGGTTTAAAGGATTATGTCTGGCAACCATAGTCTCTACCTCCTTTCTGTCTGTCTTGTGTCTTTGTTTCTGGTCCTTTAAGACATGTGCAATAATGTGTTGATATTATAAAATTTTTCTTGGGAATGATCTTAGCTGAATGTGTGTCTAAATGATGATGTTTTATCATAAAAAACTGGTATCTGAATGGGTTTTTGAAGCATTGCACAATCTTGCAGTTAAAAGTCGGGTTTAGGTAATTGTTTAGTTTAAGATTTCAGGTAATTCATGCCAGAGAACTTAAATACTTAGGATGGAAAACTGAAGAACTCTACTTCCAATTGGCAAGTAACTTCCCAATCATTCAGTCTTTTTTTTTTTTTAACCAATTTTGATTTTGGTAGCCAGGGAAAATGTCACTGTGTGTACCAGTGCATTAATTTGGACAAGGATAGTAAACCATAGTATGGTATCTGTTGACAAAATAAGATGTAAAGACATAAAATTTTGTGAATTGTATCTTAAACTTGTATCATAATTTTCAACACCCGAACCTGAAAATTATGGTTAAATTGCCTTAGGCCTGAGGTGTCTGCTCAGAATAGCAGTTTTTTCCTGCTCCTTCCAGACCTCAGCCATGACTTATGTTGAAATGCAAATGAAAGAAGCCTGCAAGCTTAGTAGGAGACTGATTTGATGCCTAACAGAAAGAAAAAGTAAATTGTATGGTATTTACTAATTACTGGCCAGTCGTTTTTTCTAGGACTCTTATTTTTTTCCTTAGATTCTGTATTTTCTTTTTGAGCTCATTATTCTGAGCATGCAGACCTAGGTTAATGTTTTTCTGATCAGTTCTATCTTTGACCAACTGTGGACTTTTTGAAACATTGCAATAAAGATTTAACCTGTGAAAAACTACAAGGCCTTTACTATTATTATGTGTGTACAATTTTGTTATGTGTTGTCTGTCTATATATACATATGTTCGTATATCATATATATGATACACAAATTAACATATATAAGGAGCGCTCATAAAAAAAGCGCTCATAAAAACAAATTTTAAAAAGTGGATCCAAAGATCTTTAGTTCACGTGGTTTAAATGTTTCAATTTAATTTGGATAAACAGATAAAAATAAATGTTTTTAAATTTAAGCTTACAAATTTTTCTAGGTGTTCAAAAATCTAATAAAATATTAATATCTACAAAACGTCTAATGTGCCTTGGTTCTAGGACATTTTCTTCAACATAAAAATGGTTTACACTGTTCAATACATTTCTCTAATATTTTGATAAATAAGTAAAGTAAATTTGATATGGGATTACTCATTCGTGAGTACTTTTGTTAGATATCTGATTCATTTATTAAGGTCTGTATGAGTTTTTACTAAACTCTATATAAGATTTTAAAAATCAGTCATGTGTTAATGACACAAAAATTTTTTGAAACATAAGTTTACCCATAACATTGTGTTTATTAAGTTTTATTTTTTCTAGAGCAAGGAACCATAAAAATTAAACAACTTATTAAATCAGAACTGTTATTTTAGAGCACTGTACTGCCATTTCTTTAAAAGGTAAACTTGGTTAATGTAGAAACAGCAATGTAATTGTGATGCTATTAATGTTTTCATATCTTACAGGTATGCAAGTCTGTAAGGTAGAAACTTTAAAAGAGCATTATATCAAGCTGGTGTTCTGAAGTTGTATGGTAAAAAAAAATATATTGGAGATTTATTTACCTGTTATCAATAAGATATGTAAAGTTTCATGTTACTTTTTACATTGTGGAACAATTTAAATGTATTTTTAAGTTAATGAGAGCCTAATCTATGTAAAATTGAAAACATTCAGGCTTTCTTTAATTCATGTTTTAAATGTGATATCATATGGTGTTAGCTAATGTTCATGAGACCGCAATTTATGTAAACTTTGTCAAATGATATTTAAAAATAAAGATCAGCTTTAGAACTAAAATACTTAAGATTTATAAAGAGCCCTGCCTTACCTGAGATAAGGCTGTGTGTCCCATCTTACTATATGTGAGAATGACTACGAAACCAGTAGGTCAGATAATATTTCTTTAAAGTTATGTTAAAAACCTAAAAAATGTCAAGATTCCTAGGATTTAAAACAGGGGATATAAAGTAATACTCAGCCAAAAAATTTAGGGTAGCTATTACACGAACTAAGTATTTTTACTTTTGTTAATTTTATTTTGAAATTTTCTTATAAGTGATCTAAAGATTCCCTGTTAGTTGCTTTAAGAACACAACATGGGTTTATTCAAGATAATAAGTCATCACCTACAATACAGACAGAATAATACAGATCCCAATTAATTAAAAGATAATTATAAAGTTATAGACATTAAAGTCCAGTACTCTTAATAAAAGGCTGTTAAAATTTATTTGCTGGATGTTTAAGATTAGGATTTAAAATTAAAGTTAAATGAAAAGGGCCAAGAAAACCAATATTTTGGCTCTTACCCTCTGAGTCAATCTGAATCCAGGGAACAGGGGACTTCTCTAAAGAGCTTTTCAACTCTGAGCCACATAACCTCCTGATCAGGGAGATTAATGAGACCACTGGAGAACAGAAAGCCAATCAGTGCATTTGTTACGAGAGTCATCAGAGAAAGGAGATATCCCTGATGCTTCTGAGGGAAGCCAAATAGTCAAGCAAGACCTGGACCCACCTAGCGCAAATGGCACTAGCAGAATTGAAAATCTGCTCTCGTTTTTCCAGAATTGACTCCCATAAAGCTCAGCTGACTGTTAACAATAGATAGAAACAAAAGTCCGTTTGACTGCTAAATCTTAAACACTTTGGAAAGACAGTTAAGACCAAAATACAGCCATTCCTGGGCATTTTAAATAATAATAATATAATAAAAATAATAATAATAATAATAATAATATTTTAAGGTATGCACTTTATTTTAGCCTCCCAAAATAAGTAAGACTGGAGGCTACAAAGAAGGATTCTCAGACAGGAATACCTGATACTTATAAAAAGAGACTATCAAGAAGAGCTGCCACAGGCAGAAATTTCTAATTTAAGGCCTGCAGATATTCCTAACCTACACAGGTAGGCTTGGTGTTTGCTAGTACGATTATCCAGCCCTGAGTAACAGAATTAAAGGTTTCTCTATTAGACATAGAGGTCATACAAAAAAAAGGATTTTACAAGATCAGATGACATTAAATTGTTAAACTGTATCTTAGGGGGAGGGACAACTCTAACACTAAAAGTTAAATATTAATTTGATAGTCCTGATAACTGGGGATATTAAAGACTGGTGAGGGAACTTCCATACAGTGACATGTTCCAGCTGCTGCAACATTTATTCAGTACTCATGGTTTTTGTTTCTCTCATAGAAGAACCCATCCCCAGATGACTTTACAACCTGTTCTTCCCCAACCAGACTTCAATCCGAACTGACTTCTAAAAGGCAACTCATGTCCCCCAACTGACTTATAAAAGGCAACTCATGTCCCTCACGCCCACTCACTTCACCCTGTCTCAGGTCAGAAGAAGAAATAATGATTGACGCCACTCTTCTTACAACAATGAAGAGAAAGATAAATAGACTATCAATATAAGTAATTAATTAAGTCAGGTAAAATCAGGGAGATCGGTTTTGGGTGAGTTCTAAAAATTTGGAGAATCTTACCTGAGGGATTAAAATTTCCTCAGTGCTCTTCCCCTAATCTATTAAAGATTTGAAAGGGACACAGAGAAAAGGGGGAAATGATAGACCCAACATGATCTTTTATTAAAATTGGGAGCCATCTTGCCACAAAGCCATGAAAAGATAATTTTGGCTTTACCATAAATTACTGCAAGTTCTGAACCTGCTTGAAATGCCTGCCCGTGCCTTGAACTCACGCATGCCCAGCTCTCTGACCAGATAGCAGCCCTCTCTGAAATTTTAGTGACACATCATAAATATTTGCCTTCTCTGGCCAGACAACATCCCTCTCTGAGGCTCTAATGGTCCTCTGAATTCTGATGTAGGGACAGCAAAAAAAATCTAAACTACCATTAGTGTGATGCTTGTCAGAGTTCTGTTATCTGTAACACCCCTTTTGTGTAACTTTCTGGGCTATAAAGCTGGGCTGTAGGAAAGCTGGGGTTGCTGTCTTGTTCCGGCTGTTTTGGGAGGGGAGGCAGCATGAAAGGTGGAAATAATAAGATTAATTTAATTTGATTTTAATTAGAGTCAGTGGTCTTTTCTTGTGTCCTGGTCTAACAGTTAACACTCCAAAAACATGGAGCTCTGCCGGCCTAAAGACTTCTTGAGGAACTTCCTCTGAGGTTGGGCACTTGAAACATATGTTGTTGTAAGGAGCTTTAGCTTCCTTTCTAGTGAGACCATCAAAGCTGGGTTTGAATCTATGTGACCTGGAGGACATGGTTTCTTGTATTCTAATGAACATAAGGCAGCAGTGCTGAATTTTCTCTTTTTAGGTAAACTGTGGCCACTGGGTGCTAAGTGTCTTCCCGTGTGGACTGTGAAGCCATTTGTTCATCCTCCACTTTTCGTGGTGTTTCTTGCTGCTGCACTGGAGGTTGGTATTTGCTGCATGAAATACAATGAGTTCAACTGGGACCCAGTTTTGGAAGGAGTTCAGTCACTTGTGGTGTGTCAGGGTCTGCAGGAGAATGCAACAACCAGGTTATATCTCACAGAGCTTGCCCCCTTGTCCATAGAAATCTGACTCTGAACTTTGCCCTGGAACCTCTCCATGTAAGAAGATGCCTTTACATAGAAGGGTCTGCTGGATGCACAATCTCAGTCACAAGCCATTTGGAAGGCAATGGCAAATCCTCATGGCCACACCACAGATATATTATCACACACTTGCCCACCACTGCAATAGGCCCACTACTCAGCAGGCTCCAACTTACTGGCATCTTTGTTCTACACCATTTTCATGAAACCCGGTCAATCTTGGCATTCTCTCGTACACTCATGATCAGCAACAAGACATCCAAAGGTTCTCCAGTGCCACCTGATTATTGGAATTTCAAAAATTTCATTGTATTTATCTAGCTTTTTTTTTCATGGATGAAGTTGGAGACACTGTGGGTTTCAGTTCATTCAGGAACCATTAAATGGTGAGGAAGCTCATTTCAATGAAAGCTCTGGAGAACTCTCACAGGCAAGTCTTCCCATAGAGTCTTCAAAAGGTCACATGAAGCCAGGCCCATTGAGGTCTTCAATGTGACGTCCATGGGTGTTCTGACTCTCAACTATGGCTGCCAAATCTTTCAGAATAAAATCATATGATATCCTAGCTGAGATTCCAAGGCTCTGTGGAAAGCCACAGCGCTAGCCCAAGCCCATGCTGATGTAAATCATAGGACCAATCCTAACCACCTCACGGGCCCTCATGCTGTCCCAGAGCAGGATCCCCTATGGGATTACAACACCCCTGAAGGCTTACAGACTCATGACCTTTTTACATCCTGCCTCTTGGCGGGCCTGAAAAAGGCCACCCGCAAGGCTGTTAACTTTAAAAAGGTGCAGGAGGTCATTCAAAGGAAGGAGGAAACACCTTCAGAATTCCTGGATAGACTAACCAAGGCCCTTCAACAGTGCACATAACTCGACCCAGAAACCCCTGATGGCCGTCATGTCTTAATGACATATGTTCTGGCCCAAAAATACTCTGACATTAAAGCCAAGCTTAAAAAGCTTGAACAGGGCCCTGCTACTCCTCAGACCAAAATCCTCGCTGTCGCTTTAAAGGTTTTTCATGGTAGAGAGGATGAAAGTGATTGCCGTAGGCAGAGAGCTGAAAATGCCAAATTCCAAATGTTGGCCCAGGTCATTCAGAGAAGGCCATCACCAAGCCATCCCAATGTGACACCCCCTGGAGCTTTCTTCAAATGTGGTAAGGATTGTCCTTCACCGAGAACACCGTAAAACCCCTGCCCAACATGCCATCAAAGGAGACACTGGGGGGCAGACTGCCCAACAACCCGGAAGGGAGGTTGTTCAGCCCCCCGGCAACCCCAGCCTCTCCTGGGCTTGGCAGAGGAGGATTGATGGAGCCCTGGGCCTTCCCTCCAGACTATTACCATCAAGAATCAAGAGCCTAGGGTCACCTTCCTGGTGGATGGACGCTTCATTACCTTCCTCTTGGATATTGGTGCCACTTTTTCAGTCTTGAGGGAGTATTGGGGTCCTACCACACCCTCAAAAACTCCTATTGTCGTGGTAGGAGGTAAACGTATTTTCCCTCAAAATCCCTTTTGTCCTTCACTCACTCCTTTCTCGTTATGAGCCATTGCCCCATTCCCCTTCTGGAAAGGGACATACTCTCACTATTAAAAGTCACCATTCACATATCACCCCACACCTCTCCTACCTCTCATTTCCTCATGATGTTCCTAGGGGCAGATACACCTCCTTCATGCACTCTCCCACGACTATCTAAACCAGTTAACCCTGAGTTTTGGGACACAACTACACCCTTTATGGCTAAATGCAGTCCTATTCATATTGTCTTACGGGACCCTTCAAGATATATTACTCAACCATGATATCCACTCACAACCACAGCCTTCCTCGGATTAGAAGCCATCATCCAGGATTTATTATGAAAGGGGTATCTTAGGCCTACACACTCTCCTTTCAACACCCCCATTCTGTCTGTAAAGAAACCTAACGTGTCCTACAGGCTGGTTCTAGACCTTCCCCTTGTCAACTCCTCTGTGGTCCCCATCCACCCGCTAGTGTCCAACCCTTACACCCTTTTCTCTCAGATCCCTGCCACTATTACCCACTTCTTGGTCCTAAATTTAAAACATGCGTTCTTTTCTATTCCCTTGTTCTCAGAATCTCAGTATATCTTTGCTTTTACTTGCACTGACTCTCACACCCGCCATTCTCATCAGCTTACCTGGACTGTCCTCCCACAGGGATTCAGGGATAGCCCCCATCTCTTTGGCCAAGTTCTTGCCCAGGACCTCACATCCTTTCACCCGACCTGTCCTGACTCTACTCTCCTTCAATATGTTGATAACCTTCTTCTATGTAGTCCCTCTGGGAACACTCTCAATCCCACACTGCTCAGCTTCTTAATTTCCTAGCAGACAAGGGAAATAGGGAGTCTCCCCACAAGGCCCAGGTTTCCCAGTCTTCTGTCACCTATCTTGGTTTTTGCCTTACACCCAGAAAAAAGGAAAAAACACTGGATAGGAGGCAACTCCTCTCTTATCTTCCAGTGCCCCATACAAAAGCCAAAATACTATCATTCCTAGGACTAGCAGGTTATTTTAGGGCCTGGATCCCAAATTATTCTCTTCTTTACAAATCCTGTATGACCTAGCAAAGGGACCCCCTAGTGAATCTCTTGCCTCCTCCCCAAACTACAACTTGCGCAGGCTTCAGCAACTTGTCTTAAAGGCACCTGCCCTTCACCTTCCTGATCTTTCAAGACCATTTCATGTATATGTCCATGAAAATGGGAGGCAAGAACTTGGGGTCTTAGGTCAAAACTATGGGCCTACATTTGCACCTGTGGCATATTTGTCCAAGCAACTTGACCCTACCATCCGTGAGTGGGCCCCTTGCTTAAGAGCTCTGGCTGCTGGACAAATTTTACACAAAGAAGCCTCTAAGCTGACTTTTGGGGCCCCTTTAACTATCCACTCCCCACATCACTTGAAGGATCTTTTAGCTTATAAGGGCTTTCAAACCCTTCCTCCATCCAGATTTCTGTCGCTCCTCACTTCCTTTCTGGAAAACCCTAATATTACTTTCCTTCCCTGCTCTGCACAGAACCCTGCCTCACTGCTCCCAATGACTCCCACGTCTAACACACCAACTCATAATTGGTTGGAAACCTTAGATGATTTCCTCCCCTGTCATTCTTCCATTTCTGAGTGACTACTAGCCAAGCCTGACCTTATCTGGTTTACTGATGGCAGTTCCTTTAGGCAGAACGGCACTCATTACTTTGGATACGCTGTAGTATCAGCCACTGAGATTATAGAGGCCAAAGCTCTGCCTTCAGGAACTACCAACCAGCAGTCTGAACTTATAGTAGCCACTCGTGCCAGCCTTCTAGCACAAGGCAAATCCCTCACCCTTTATACTGATTCAAAATATGTCTTCCATATCTTATCCCATCCTGCAATATAAAAGGAGCGAGGCCTACTTACCACCAAAGATAATGTGATCACTAATTCGGCTCTTATAACAAATCTGATAGAGGCCTCCCACTTACCCACCCAGGAGGGAGTTGTCCATTGTAGGTCTAATCAGAAGGACTTCTCTCTTATCACTGAGGGCAATGCCAAAGCTGACCAGGTGGCACAAATGGCTGCTACCACTTCCAATGATGGACCCCCTGGGGGACATATAATGGCCACTTTAGACAGCTCATCTGAAGCCCCTACTTCTTCCAGTAAGAACAAGGATCTCTTCAAGTTCCTTCATAATCTATTCCTTTCCAATTCTCAGTCTTTGACCCTCTTTTTACAGAGCTTCTTCTCGCTCACCCTCTCTGACAAAGCCATGCTACAGAATATAGCCTCTAATTGTCAGATCTGTCAGTGGACCAACACTTATACTCCTTTAAGGCCCAAACCTTTCCCTTCCCACCAAGCCCGGGGACACATTCCCACTGCTGACTGGCAGGTAGACTTCACCAACATGCTCACAGTATGGCGCACTAAATACCTCCTTGTCTTTGTGGACACTTTCTCTGTTTGGATTGAGGCATTTCCCACTTCCAATAAAACGGCTTCCACTGTAGCTTTAATCTTACTGACAGACATCATCCCCAGGTTTGGTATGCCCACTTCTCTACAATATGACAATGGCCCTGAGTTTATTTCTAGGATCACACAAAAGGTCTCTCAAGCCCTCTCCTTCAAGTGGCATTCCCACTGTCCATATTACCCCCAAGCTTCAGGGAAAGTGGAAAGGGTAAATCGTACTCTAAAGGAAGTCCTTACCAAATTGACAATGGAATTAAACTTAGACTGGGTCAAACTCCTTCCCTTGGATTTGCTTCGAATCAGAGCTCTCCCTAAAAACCATCTTTACTGTCTCCCTTTGAGATAATGTATGGAAGACCTCTTATACCCCCTGGGTTGGTCATTTCACAAGGATCTCTCACCCGAGATTTGTCTTTGCCTCTTTTATATCATCTCTGCTCGGAAATCTGGAAATATCAGGACTCTCTTCATCCGGACCCAGTGTCCTCTCCAAACACTCCTCCCATAACACCTGGGAGTCTAGTCTATTATAATACCCCAGAGGAGAAAGGGACTCTTGCCCCAAAATGGAAATGCCCCTATCCTGTCATTCTCTGTACCCCCACTTCCGCCAAACTCTCCTTACCAGACAACCGTCTCACTCCCTGGATTCACATTTCTAGGTTGAAGCCATATCACCAGGAGGTCCCACCTGCTGACGACAGGACCACCCAGAGGAACTCCAAGAATCACCTCCTGAACCTCCCCTTAACTCCTGCTCTCCACACTCATCTCACCCATTTAAGTTGCAGCTCACACGGTGTTCCATGCAGCCCAATTCCTCTTAAAAATGTCACAATGAGCTCTCCCAACACCCTAATCTTCTGTAACTGCTTGTTTTTTTGTGCTCTGCTTATTTTCTGTACTCTATCGGGACTGGTCTTTACCCACCTCTCCTACCATGTATTTATTCACTCTTCAGGAACGGTACTCAGAACATGGCATGCAGAAGGTCCGTGCAGTGGATGCAACTACTTGCTTCATCCACAATTGCACCTCTATTTCCCTAAAATTGTCACCTTCAAGGACCTTCGTCCCTGGTAGCTGGAACTGGCCTTTCATTTGCTTCCTTTTTGATCAAACAAAAGACTATTGTCATTGGTGGCCTGAGATATATAATGGGTGCCCCTATTGGTCATGCAGGTTCCATGATGAACATGGAAGCTATTCTTACCACTCACTTGGTTACCCAAAAGGGTGGACATCTAGTTACCTAAAGTGGTATAAAGGCTCTTCATCTGATAACAATGGATGGTATACTTTAGATATACCTGACCCCAAGGCCAAACGTTGTGGCTATGTTGAGTTTGCTGTCTATGCTCAGACAACCTCAGCCAGACCCACAATGTGGATGACTGTTGGCAGCACCCTGATTATGCCACCTAAGGCAACCATCCAGGTAGTCGAACACATTAAGGAGTCAGAATCAAAACTTCGAGATCTTATCCATAGCTCATCCAAAAAGGATTCAGACCCTTCAACCCCCTCAGGTCCCCCTGACACATGGCTCAATTTGTTACACCAAACTCTTCAATTATTAAAATCCACCCCTCTTTCTGTGCCTCCTTCTCAGTGCTTTCTCTGTGCTTCAATTAGTCGTCCACTTCTAGCAGCGGTCCCATTAGCGGCAGGAAATATTTCAGCAAAAACCTACAATTTCTCTAAGAAAGGACAACCCCTACATGTGACACGTATCCCACTGTGGGAAAGTTATTCCACCAATGCTTTATTTGCTTTCTTCTGTTTGAACCTGCCAATAATGAATCCTTTACCAATTTGTTCCTTGAGCTTAAGCACCCAATCGAGCCCTGCGTTTATGCAACCTGGAAATTTCCTCTGGTGTAATGGGTCTTTAAGTACCTCAACGATCAATGTCTCTGGCACCTGTTTCTTGGTTACTGTAGTTCCTCAGCTGTCTTTGTATACTCCCACCGAATTCCGACAGTTGGCCCTACCTTCCTGCACCCTTAGGGCAGTCTTTCTGCCGGTTCTTGTAGGCCTCACTTTAACAACCTCAGTGGCGGGTCTCGGACTCTCTGGTGGAGCTATAGGTCATGTTCTATGGGCATCCAATGACCTGCAACAAAAACTGCAGGAAGCACTTGATACCACTGCTGAGTCTCTGGGCTCCTTGCAGCGCCAGGTTACTTCATTGGCACACGTGGCTTTACAGAACCAAAGGGCAATTGATCTTCTCACTGCAGAAAAAGGGGGTACATGCCTATTCCTCAGAGAGGAATGTTGCTATTATGTTAATGAATCTGGGCTGATAGAAAAAAATGTTGTTAAATTGCAGGAATTATCGACCAAATTGCTCAAACCTAGCTCCTCCAATCCCATAACAGGGTTCTTCCAATCCTATCTTGCCATGTACTTACTACCTATCTTGGGGCCCCTTATTGGGATGCTCCCTTTTTGTGCTCTCTTGCCATGCATAATGAAGTTCCTTCAAACCCAACTGCAAAAAATTTTTAATCAAAATTTCAACCAGCTTTTGCTTAGGCACTACCAGCCTCTGATGACCGATGAACCCCTAACATCTCCAAGAGAACAGTTCACTCAGTGATGAAGCTCACTACCAGGCACGATGGAATGCAACATACATCAGACAGCGGGAGGCAACGAGCTTGGAGAACCTCCTAATCTGCCATCCTGGATTCATGAGTCTTTATGACATTCTAAGCTTCCTCATGGCCCTTGGCCTCTTCTATGTCAGTCCCCCAACATGGAACTTCTGCCAAAAATTGACCTTTGCTTTAATTTTTATCTTCATTCTGTTTTTATTCGCTCTGATCTTCTTCAGGTGCTGGTGACGCCATGTCCAGGCAACGCTTCCAGTATTTCCTTGAGTCTCTGTTACAGGACCAGTGGCTGATACCAACAATCTCCTCCATCCAGGACTGGTTTCATGCCATCGACAACTTGTGGCATCAGGGAACTTTCATAGACTTTACCCCTACTGAAGTAGCTATCTATACCACTGGGTTTTATTTCTGGCTGCCATGATATCCCAAGACCTGCCCCCCGAGCATTCGTCCACTTCCCTTTCTAGGCCCCAAAGCACCCCTACACATCAGTAATCAGCCAGAAATGACAAACAACACCCCAATTTCTAAAAAAACAAAAAGGGAGGAATGTTAGGAAAAGTATAAATGGCAGCCATACCCCAGAGAAAAACCCCAACATGGCGCCTAAGGACTTCTTCTTCCTACCTTCTTCTTTTCTGCAGTGGCGTGAAAAGTCCCCGCCCTTGTTAACAATGCAGCCAGCGCCAATTTCAAATCTCGCTGGTGGGGAACCTTAGCCCCAATGAGAACTAATTCCTGGGCTCCGGAGCTGATATCTGAAAAAACTTATTCTCAGAACATGAGACAAAACCACAAACCCACAACCACACCCACAAAGGCACCTCCTTCCCCCAAGTAGGTCTGTGACTATTCGGAGTGTTCTCTGACTGCTGGGCCATACTATGTTCCTCCGAAATGGCCTGTCTTCTCTCAGATCTGGTCTCCTTGGCCAACTCTGTGAAGTTGACAGGAACCAGCGGGAGCCACTACCTTCTTTCTCAGGAAAGGCCCCTCTTCAGAGCTCTTCTGGCATTTGGACATCTTCAAATCAGTAGGTACCAAGAAAGACTGACCCTGTCCTTGGTAAATCCAAACAAGTGAGACAACTGGGACTGGGACTGGGACTGGCTCGGGGTGCCTGGCTTCCTGGATCCCAAGTTCAGAGAGTTCCAACACCAAGGAAGTGAGGTGAGGTCACTTCCTTCAGGAACTGAATGAGGTCACTGCCTTGGCAACCACTTTGTTTTAACAGTTGCTTCTTATGGTCCCTTTAGATGGAGGCTGCCCCTACTTCCTGTGACCCTTTCATAAGTTAGAATGAGATATAATCCATAGGCTCTCAGGAACAGCTCTCCATAAGGCCTGGTTTGGTCCGTCTTCTCTACATTAAGAAGACAGAGGCTGATTCAGACACCAAACTTCATCCTACCAGGTTGTTTTCCATGGAAGATGACTTTTGCTCTCTCAGGTCCTTCATAGCTGCCTACATCTTCTCCAGGGATCATTTCTGCACATACCTTTGAGGTTCTCATCAGGTGGAAGATCCCATACATTCCTGAATTGTAAGACCAACACTGTCACTGCTTTTCTGTAAAGTTAGATTGAGGGAAGAGTGTATGGTTAGTGTTAATAACATTTTCAATTTTGGTTAGGAACCATTCTGCTCGATGAACAATGGTATTGGGAACCTGCGATATTTATAAGAATATAGAGGTGAAATATATGAACGAAAAGAGAAATCTAAGTAAGAATTGAAGCCCAGAAGGTCATTGGGTCCTTGATTGGGATACTTAGCATTGAATTACGTTCTGCACAGATGTCTCAGATAAATCGATATACAATGGCATAGGACCTTGTACCTTGGATGATTGAATGTAGAAGAGAACATCCAGTCAAAAAGGGATAGTCGGTAGGATTAGGAAAACAGTAGGTAGGTTTAGGAAGAAGAGTGAATATAGGATTTGGACCAAAGTTTTTTAGCAATAGGGTTTCGGTTAGAGAGTGAATGTTAGTGATAGCACATGTGAAGATTCAGTCACAATGATGAACTGGGGAAAATATGTATGAAAGCAGATATCCATAGACACATTACAAAATCATTCAAAGTGTAAAGTGAGTGACAGCTTTAGACATATTCAACAGGGTTGAGTTTGAATATATAATCTTTGGAAGAAACAAATATGTAGTCACCAATAGGATTTTCATTTGAGATCATTAGGCAACCTGGACATGGATATTTTTAGTAATCCATGTTCACTTTCCATTTAGGTATGGTACAATCATAAGTGTGAACTTTGCTTTTTGCTGTTCAGAATATTACCGTGATAAAATGTATATGTAGATCAGGTTACATGTATTTGTTCCACCATTTCTGGGAGCAATATTTTGAAGACGTATAAATTAGTATTGGGGGTACAAAGAGGTGTACCCTGTGTCTATGAATATAGAGATAATACATGAATAGACCATACTGTGAATAAATAATATAACTGGTTCCACTTTAAATAATGGATTGAATTGATATCTGTAACTAAGTAAGAAATCTTATATTGATATACAATCATTCTTTCCAACCACTTATACATTTAATGGTAATATTAGGGTTATGGTTTATCATGACGGGTGTTTTGCTTCAAATATGATAATGGAAATCGAAAATAATGTGTTTGTAAAGAAGACTCATGAAAAGAGCAGTCAAGAAACATGGAGGAATACATGGGTACTGAAGCAGGAAGTGATTTGAAGTTAAACAAATGAGTATAAATTTGCTAAATTGTGGATGAAATATGTATCCTATGATGTGCATAAACTGAAGAAATAGTAATGTTCCAGTGTTGAATAAAAATGAACATCAAAATGCACATCATGTCCCATAGGAATCTACTTGCATTGATGTTAAACTCGGGTCAGTTACTGTAGAAATATTATGATTTGGCTTTTTTTTTGTTGTTATAATACAATTTATTTTAGTACTAGCATGCCACAGAATGTAGAGGAAGGAACAATGGATTTTTAGTTATAGCACTAATGATCTAACATTTAATGACTATTTTGGGGAGTCTAGAAATTACATAAGGCTATGTAACATATTGTTTTTTATTTAACATTCAACAAAGCTTGGAATTTTGGTAATATTTCTACTTTTTTATTTTTTGTTTTTTTTTCAGTTGTTGATGGACCTTCATTTTGTTTATTTTTATGTGGTGCTGAGAATAGAACCCAGGGCCTCACACATGCTAGACAATCATGTTACCACTGAGCCATAAACCCAGCCCCTCCACTTTTTTCTTAACATCGAATATGCCTCTCCC
Source organism: Callospermophilus lateralis (assembly GCF_048772815.1). Lineage (NCBI taxonomy): Eukaryota > Metazoa > Chordata > Mammalia > Rodentia > Sciuridae > Callospermophilus > Callospermophilus lateralis. The sequence goes on from NW_027515548.1 coordinate 565,626, forward strand.
TCTTCTTTACTCACTTTCTTCCTCATTTTCCCCCTTCTCTCTCTTCCTTTTTCATTTTCCATCCATATCAATTTTTCTCTCATGTCATTACAAACAGTATCTTGCTATGAAATTTAAATTTAAGACTGTTTTTTATAGTCATTCTTTTTTCTTGAGAAAACGTTAAAATTATAATCACCTGATAGATATATCACTATACATTTATTATATATATGTATCTATATTCATGCATATGCATTACATATATTATATATGTATATATACATTTATATTTAAAAGTACTTTGATTAGCCTGTTAGATATAATATAGACCATATCTTTCTTAATTCTCAAGTCTTCCAGAATTAACATCTTACAGTGAAAATCAATTAAACATATTTAAGTAAACAGGTTTCTTTCTTATTTATCTATACTGATAATTTAAGGTTTTATATCACATTAAGCGATAATATGGCATAATATATCTTATGAATTAGAGAAAAATTTTTTAAAAAACCTATTATTTAAGGACCATATGCACTGACATTTTAAATGGCTTTCTCGTGATTTCAATTTCTATCAATTGTGTATTAATTGCCAAATATTTATTTTAGTACTTTTCATATTCATAATTGATATAAAGTCAATTGTTTAATTCTTCTTGTAAGTAGTTACTTATTACAGCAGGGACATTATTAATAATTCTAAATCTTTATAAGAAAAATTGTGCAAAGATATTTTCATGCAAAATTAAGAATAATTGCATGCTCTGAATGTTTGATTGTTAATACATGTAACAAAAAGCTTTTGATGAGTCTCTTCCCCAGTAAAACATAAAATGCAAAGATATAGTTGGGTATGTATGTCCAAATAAAGATAAGGAGAAATACACATTATTAGCAAGAAACAATTAAATAAAAGAAGAAAAGAAAAATCCAACACATTGTATGAACTTGTCAGATGAGGTAGTATTCTGGAAGAATAGCCTAAGGCTAGACCTGGTCCATGACAAAATATTAACTAAAAAAATGAAATATGAAAAATATAGGAAATGCTATGAATTTTTCATGAAGGTAGGTTAATTATCCTTTAATCTCAATTTATGTGCATTTTCAAAAGCCAAATTTCTGGTAAAATAAATTTGTGATAGTTACAACTACACAAAACAAAGTTTCTGCTAAGAAAAATGAATGCATCTCAACACTTTTTTAGCTGATTTCTTCCCACTGAATTTTAAACCTTTATTTATTTATTTATTTTTATTGGTTGTTCAAAACATTACAAAGTTCATGATATATCATCTTTGATACATTTTTCTCATTTGGATTATGAACTCCCATTTTTTTCCCCAAATAAGAATTGCAGAAATACATTGGTTACACATTCACATTTTTACATAATGGCATATTAGTGACTGTTGTATTCTTCTACCTTTCCTATCCCCTACTATCCCCCCCTGCCCTCCCCTCCCATCTTCCCTCTCTACCTCATGTGCTGTTGTTTAATTCTCTCCATTATTTCCCTCCCATTTCCCCTCACAACCTATTATGTGTAATTTTGTGTATCATTGAGGGTTTCCTACCATTTCCATATGCTTTCTGTTCTCTCTCCCTTTCTCTCCCCTCACTTATTTTGTATAATGTTAATCTTTTCCTCATGCTCTTCCTCCCTTTCTGTTCTTAGTTGCTCTCTTTATATCAAAGAAGACATTTGGCATTTGTTTTTTAAGGATTGGCTAGCTTCGCTTAGCATATTCTGCTCTAATGCCATACATTTCCCTGCAAATTCTATGATTTTGTAATTTTTTAGTGCTGCGTAATACTCCATTGTGTGTAGATTCCACATTTTTTTATCCATTCATCTATTGAAGGGCATCTAAGTTGGTTCCACAGTCTAGCTATTGTGAATTGTGCCGCTATGATCATTGATGTGGCAGTATCCCAATAGTACGCTGTTTTAAGATGCTCAGAGAAAAGTCCAAGAAGGGTGATATCTTTGTCAAATGGTGGATCCATTTCCAGCTTTCCCAGGAATCTCCATACTGTTTTCCAGATTGGCTGCACCAATTTACAGTCCCACCAGCAGTGTACAAGTGTCCCCTTTTCCCCACATCCTCGCCAACACTTACTGTTGTTTGACTTCCTAATGGCTGCCGATCTTACTGGAGTGAGATGGTATCCTAGGGTGGTTTTGATTTGCATTTCTCTGACTGCTAGAGATTGTGAGCATTTTTTCATGTACTTGTTGATTGATTGTATGTCCTCCTCTGTGAAGTGTCTGTTCAGGTCCTTGGCTCATTTGTTGATTGGGTTATTTTTTATCTTATTTTTTTAATTTTTTGAGTTCTTTGTATATTTTGGATATTAGGGCTTTATCTGAAGTGTGAGGGGTAAAAATTTGTTCCCAGGATGTAGGTTCTCTATTTACCTCTCTTATTGTTTTTCTTGCTGAGAAAAAAAAAACTTTTTAGTTTAAGTAAGTCCCATTAATTTATTCTTGTTATTAACTCTTGGGCTATGGGTGTCCTATTAAGGAATTTGGAGCCCGACCCCACAGTATGTAGATCGTAGCCAACTTTTTCTTCTATCAGATGCAGTGTCTCTGATTTGATATCTAGCTCCTTGATCCACTTTGAGTTAACTTCCTTGCTTGGCGAGAGAAAGGGATTCAGTGTCATTTTGTTGCATATCGATTTTCAATTTTTCTAGCACCATTTGTTGAAGATGCTATCCTTCGTATATTGCAGGTTTTTAGCCCCTTTTATCAAATATAAGAAAGTTGTAATTTTGTGGATTGGTTTCTGTGTCCTCTATTCTGTTCCATTGGTCCACCTGCCTATTTTGGTACCAGTATCATGCTGCTTTTGTTACTATTGCTTTGTAGTACAGTTTGAACTCTGGTATCGCTATACCTCCAGATTCAAACTTCCTGCTTAGAATTGCTGTTGCTATTCTGGGTCTTTTGTTTTTCCATATGAATTTCATGATTGCTTTATCATTTCTACAAGAAATGTCGTTGGGATTTTGATTGGCATCAATTTAAACCTGTAGAGAATTTGGGTAATATCGCCATTTTGATGATGTTATTTCTGCCTATCTATGAATTGGGTATATTTTTCCATATTCTAAGATCTCTTCTATCTCTTTAGGGTTCTGTAGTTTTCATTTATAAATCTTTCACCTCTTTTGTTAGGTTGTTTCCCAACTATTTAATTGTTTTTCCAATTATCTTATTTTCTTTGAGGATATTTTGAATGGAGTGGTTTTCCTCATTTCCATTTCAGAAGTTTTGCTGCTGATATACAGCAATGCCTTTGATTTATGCGAGTTGATTGTATATCCTGCCACTTTGCTGAATTCATTTATTAACTCTAGCAGTTCCTCTGTAGACCCTTTTGGGTCTGTTAAATATATTATCATGTCATCCGGAAATAGCGATAATTTAAGTTCTACTTTTCCTAGTTTTATGCCTTTAATTTCTTTTGTCTGTCTAATTGCTATGCCTAGTATTTCAAGAACTAAATTAAATAGAAGTGGTGATAGAGGGCATCCCTCTTGTTCCAGATTTTAGAGGGAATGCCTTCAGCTTTTCTCAATTTAGGATGATACCAGCCTGAGGTTTATCATATATAGCTTTTGCAATCTTGAGGTAAGTTCCTGTTATCCCTAGTTTTTCTAGTGTTTTCAACATAAAGGGATGTTGAACTTTGTCGAATGTTTTTTCTGAATCTATCGAGATGATCATATGGTTGTTGTCTTTAAGTCTATTGATGTGGTGAATAGCATTTATTGATTTCCGTATAATGAACCAGCCTTGAATCCCAGGGATGAATCCTACATGATCATGGTGCATAATTTTTTTGATATGCTTTTGTATTCAATTCACCAAGATTTTATTGAGAATTTTTGCATCCAAGTTTATTAGAGATATTGGTCTGTAGTTTTCTTTCTTTGAAGTGTCTTTGTCTGGTTTTGGGATCAGGGTGATATTGGCCTCATAGAATGAATTTGGAAGAGTTTCTTCTTTTTCTATTTTTTGAAATAGCTTGAAAAGTATTGGTATTAATTCCTTTTTGAAGGTTATGTAGATCTCTGCTGTATACCCATCCGGTCCATGGCTTTTTTTTGTTGGTAGTATTTTGATGGCTTCTTCAATTTCTTCCTTTGTTATTGTTCTGTTTAAATTGTGTCTGTCTTCCTGACTCAATCTGGGCAGATCGCATGACTTAAGAAGTTTATTGATATCTTCACTATCATCTATTTTATTGGAACATAGGTTCTCCATATACTTTCTAATTATCTTCTTATTTCTGTAGTGTCTGTTGTGATATTGCCTTTTTCATCGCGTATGTTAGTAATTTGAGTTCTCTCTTTTCTTCTCTTCCTTAGCATGGCTAAGGGTCTATAAATCTTATTTATTTTTTCAAAGAACCAACTTTATTTTTATCAATATTTTCAATGTTTTTTTTTGTTTCAATTTCCTTGATTTCTGCTCTAATTTTAATTAATTCTTGTCTTCTACTACATTTGCTGTTGTTTTGCTCTTCCATTTCTAGGTTTTTGAGGTGTAGTGTGAGTTCATTTATTTGCTGTTTTTTTCTTTCTTTTTTTTTTTTGAGGAAAGAACTCCAAGAAATGAATTTCCCTCTTAAAACTGCTTTCATTGTGTCCCATAGATTCCAGTGTGTTGTGTCTGTATTGTCATTTGTCTCTACGAATTTTTTTTATCTCCTCCTTTATGTCTTCTGTAAACCATTTATCATTCAGTAGCATGTTGTTCATTTTCCATGTGATGTAGGATTTTTCCTTCCTTCTTTTATCATTGATTTCCAGATTCATTCCATTATGATCAGATATGGTGCATGGTATTATCTCCACGACTTTATATTTACTAGTAATTGCCCTATGGCATAATATATGGTCTACCTTTGAGTAGGATCCATGTGCTACTGAGAAGAACTTGTATCCACTTTTTGATGGTTGATATATTCTATATATGTCGGTGAAGTCTAGGTTACTGATTTTGCTGTTGAATTCTATAGTTTCTTTATACAGTTTTTGTCTAGAGGATCTGTCTAATGGCTAGAGCGGTGTGTTGAAGTCACCCATAATTACTGTGTTGTAGTTTATTTGACTCTTGAACTTGAGGCGAGTTTGTTTTATGAGTGTTGCAGCTCAATTGTTTGGTGCATACAAATTGATAATGGTTATGCATTTTTGGTGCAAGGTTCCTTTTAACAGTATATAGTGTCCTTCTTTATCCCTTTTGATTAACATAGGGTTGAAGTTGATTTTATTCGATATGAGTATGGCCACTCCTGCTTGCTTCCGAGGGTCATGTGAGTGGTATGATTTTTCCCAAACTTTTAATTTCAGCCTCTGTATGTCTTTACCTATCATATGAGTCTCCTGAAGGCAGCATATTGTTGGATTTTTTTTCTTTTTTGATCAAGGTTACTAGCTTATGTCTCTTGATTGGTGTGTTTAGGCCATTAACATTTAAGGTTACAATTGAAATATGATTTGTACTTCCAGTCATGTTTATTTATTTATTTATTTATTTATTTTGGTTAGTTTTTACTTTTTGGTTATTTTCCTCTCCCTTTACTGAGATACCTCCCGCTGCTAGTTTCAGGCATTACTTTTCAAATCCTCTTCTTGTAGTATTTTGCTCAAAATGCTTTGCACTGCTGGTGTTCTGGCTGTGAATTCTTTTAGCTTTTGTTTATCATGAAAGACTTAAATTTCATTGTCAAATCTGAAGCTTAATTTTGCTGGATACAGTATTCTTGGTTGGAATCCATTATTTTTGAGCGTTTGAAATACTTTTTTCCAGGATCTTCTTGCTTTCAAAGTTTGTGATAAAAAATCAGTCGTTAACTTTATTGGTTTACCCCTGAATGTAATCTGCCTACTTTCTCTCGTAGCTTTTAATATTCTCTCTTTGTTCTGTATGTCCTTGTTCTGGCTATCTTCATAATTATTTGTCTTGGAGTTGGTCTATTATGGTTTTGAATGCTTGGGGTCCTGTAGGCTTCCAGGATTTGGCAATTCATTCCATCTTTCATCTCTGGGAAATTTTCCAGAAATATTTCATTTAATATGTTGTCCATTCCTTTGGTTTGAATCTCTATGCCTTCTTCTATCCAGATGACACTCAAATTTGTTTTTTTTATGACATCCCATATCTCTTGAATAGATTGCTCATGGGATTTAAGCATCTTTTCTGTGTTTACTCTATTCTTTTCAAGTTGATAAACTTTGTCTTCATTATCTGATGTTCTAACTTCTAATTGATCTAGTCTATTTGTAATATTCTTCGTTTGAGTTTTTAATTTGGTTTATAGTTTTCTGCATTTCTAGGTTTACTGTTTGATATTTCTTTTTAAGATCTCTATCTCCTGGTAAAGCTCGTTCTTTGCCATTTGAATTTGTTTGTTTATTTGATTTTCAAAATATACTTTTATTGCTTGGACTTGCTGCCTCATGTCTTCTCTAATATTCCTTTCCATCTGAGTTAGGTATGCCTTGAGTTTTTTCCCTATCCCTATTTCTGATGCTTCTCGGTCTTCCTGTAGAATTTTTTTCCCTTGTTTTTTCATGATGTTCACATTACTTTTCAGCTCTATTGATTGCTGTGTTTCTGCTCTCTTCAATAGATTTGTTTTGGTTTTGTATATCTCTGTTGTCTCTCTTTTGTGTTTGTAGACTATGCCTGCAAAAGTGGATTCCGCTTGGAAGGAATTCCGACAGCTGAGCTCCAGTGATGTCACCTCTCTGCTATGGCGGGCCCCAGGCTCCTTGCCGGGGTGTTTGAATGGGGGGGTGGGACTGGACTGTCTCTGTTTGGTTTCACCTCCCGGTCGCTGGCGGGCGGGCGGTCTCCAGCCATCCAGTCGTGCAATCAGCGAATGGGCTGTCACCGGCGGACGGGTGATCTCTAGCTGCCCAATTGCGCAGGCAGCCAGCGGGTGATTGGTTGCTGGTGGGCAGGCGTTCTCCAGCCGCCTAGTCAAGCGGGTCTGTCCTCTAGTCCCCTGGTTTCCTCTGCGAGTCCTGATTTCCCCTGCTACACCAGATTTCCCCTGAGTGATGCCTCTTGGCAGATCAAACTGTACTCTTTGCCTGCCGTTTCTTGGGTGTGGAGGGTGTCTATTGGGAACCCTGGCACTCTATTGTTTTGAATTTTTCCGCTTGCCCCACCGATTGCGCTGGCTAGACAAGTTTCGTTTTCACCGGTGATGGGAGGGGAAGTTGAAGGTCAGGTGCCACTAGTTTTCCCCCCGTCTTTGTGAAGGCTTTCTCTGGTAATCCCTCCCCTGGAAAGCCTAAGAGAGAATTTTTGCAAATTACCTGCTGTATGGGAGATAAGCTGAGTAACACACACCTGTTTTGTTGTTGCAATCTGTCGGAGAGTGGCGGTGGATACTTCAGCTCTCCAAGATGGTGGCCGTTGGTTTCCTCGATGGAGTTTCAGTTGTGGGGGATAGAACTGTAGCGCTTTCTTCCCCATCTGAAATCCCGAGCTCAGCCCCGGGCTCAGTGGCGGGTGAGCCAGCCGGATTCCACAGAATTTGCAGCAACGTTTCTCCCTGCATGCTGGTCGCTTCTCAGTGGAGGCCCGCCGTCTATAGCCATGGCACGGGCCGCACGGATCAGTCACCCCAGATCTTTGGTCGCATAGTTGGCTCTTGTTTGAGACTCAATTACAGGACCTTGGTGGTGGAAATCATTCTTCTAGGTTCCAGGCACACCCATTTTTCTGTAAGATCCTAACAAGATACTTTTTCGTCATTCTAACTCCTTATTCACATATGAAGTGGCGCAGTACAAAGGGTGTGATGCACTCTATTCATGGCCATCTTGCAATGTCAAAATATTAGGATTTCTATGCACCATTTACTGAAGATAGTTTTCAGTACTAGTAAACCAAAATGTATTTCGGGTGGATGAATATTTCTGAGAATAATCTTTTGAAAAGTAGATTATAAATCCACATACATGAATATGAATGAAATTTGGGAGTGCATAATAAGACACATATATTTCATATTTTGAAAAATCTGGATGATATATATATATATATATATATATATATATATATATATATATATATATATATACACAGACACACACAGAGAGACATTAAAAAGTAGCATTATATATGCCAATCGAAATTCATCATGAAATACATATCATCCACAGATTCAAAAATATTCATTTTACTGAACATGGATTTATGTATAATGCTATTCAAATAGGAGGATCACCCATAGGTTGAATTCTCAGTTCCAACAGCTTTTAGAAGGAGTGATATCTTCTCAGTTCCAACAGCTTTTAGAAGGAGTGATATCTTCTCACAATTTCTATATGCCAAGTCAGCCACCTCACCAAAAATATACGTGTGATACCAGGTATGATTCTATATGTGCATATTAAATTACATGTGCTAAACAGGCTACAGAGAAAGGGAGACAGGAATTCACATATTTGTTAACTTTAAAAAAACATGGAGAATTCTTTCAACCAAATAATTGACTGGATTCATAACTCCTACCCTATATAATGCAAAAGGCAAGTCCAACTATACCCGATGCCTCCTCTGAACTGCTTGTATTTCAATTCTGTTTGGGTTATTATTCTCCATCATATTATGATTAGTAGTCAGAGTTTAGTAGCGTAGGGGTTAGTGTGAGGGATTCACTATTTTGACTGGAAAATTGTAAAATGAATCCAATGTGTATGCAAATATGTGCTACAAAAAATTGTTCCCACTGTCATCCAGAACAGTGGCTTGACATTACCTACTCCCCAAGTAAGACAAAATTAGAGGAGAAGAGTTAGAAAATCTGTGAATACATATCTGGAATGGAATATGCTAAGGAGTTTCCAAAAGTAAGGGACAGGGTAAACACTCCACACACTGGAGCTCTTCTGGCCTAAAGACTTCTTGTGGAACTGCCTCTGAGGTTGGGCACTTGAAACATATGTTGTTGTCAAGTGCTTTAGCTTCGTTTCTAGTGAGACCAATAAAGGTGGGTCTGCATCTATGTGATCTGGAGGACATTGTTTCTTATTTTCCACTGAACATGAGCAGCAGTGCTGAATTTGCTATTTGTAGCTAAACTGTGGCCACTGGGTCTAAGTGTCTCCCCGTGTGGACTGTGAAGCCATTTTGTGATCCTAAAATTTTCATGGTGTTTCTTGCGGCTTCACTGGGAGTTTGGTATTTGCTTCACAAAATACAAAGAGGTCAACTGGGACACAGTGCTGGAGGGAGTTCTGTCACGTGTGGTGGGTCAGTTTCTCTAGGACAATGCACGAACCATGCTTCTATCCCACATAGCTTGCCCCATTGACCATAGCAACTTGATTCTGAAACTTGCCCTGAGACTTCTCAATATTACAAGATGCCTTTACATAGAAGGGACTGCTTGCTGCACCATTTCAGTCACAAGACACTTGGAAGCTAATGGCAGATCCACATGGCCCCACCACAAATGTTTTATCACACACCTGCCCACTACTGCTCTAGGCCCAGTACTCAGCAGCCTCCAATTTATTGGCATCTCTGTTCTACACCATTTTCATGAAACCCAGTCAATCAAGGCACTGTCTGGTATACTCATGATCAGCAACAGGACATCCAAAGGTTCTCCAGTGCCACCTGGTCATGGGAATTTCAAAAATTTCTTGGTATTTATCTAGCCATTTTTGAAAGATGAAGTTGGATGCACTGTGCGTTTCAAATCAATCCAGAACCAATAAATTTTGAGGAAGCTCATGTCAATAAAAGAGAATGGAGAATTCTCACAGGCAAGGCTTCCCAAAGAGTGTCTAAATGGTCACGTGAATCCAGGCCCATTGATGTCTACAATGTAAGGTCCATGTGTGTTTTGAATCTCAACTATGGCTGCCAAGTCTTTCAGAATAAAATCATGTGATATCTCGGCTGTGATTCCCAGTGCTTTGTGGAAATACAACCTGGGCATACATCTCAGTTTCCAAGGGCGACTCTCATGCGTAGTCTCTTAACATCCCAACACAATTCATGGCAATACTTCTCTGAGGTCAGTTCCAGAACTCACTCTCTTAGGGGAATCACACCAAAGATCATGTCAAGGTGGACCCAGTCATCTCTTCCAACCACCACACAAATGACCACAATTAAAACCAACACACTCCCACATGGTCCTCATGATATTTCATATAAACACTCTTCATAACCTCTGGTTGGATGTTTCGATGAGGGGCGCAGACCAAGACAGTCTCCAAAATAATCTCCCTTGCCCCTAATTTGCCTAAAATCAGGGTGGCTTGGACACCCTTCCTGTGAACCTGGTGTGATCACATAGGCCTGCTGTTAATACTTCTCTGCTTCTCCAATTTGAGGACTACTGTGGGGTTTAGATTCTTTGTCTGAATTGGAGACATGAGCAAAACCCAAGCACCTATGGGCTAGCCTCTGCAGGGCTTTGAAGAAATTATTTGACCCAAAGCATTCCTATTCTAACTTGATGTAGGTCTGGAACCTCACAAAGGAAGGGGAGAGACTTCATGCAGAATGACTGCTCTTTTGGCTATTTTGGTTTTGGATGCACACATGGAATCTTTCTTTAGATCCATCAGGTGCTGAGAATCTAAGCCTAAGCCTCACACAGGGCCAAAAGGCTGATTCAGACACATCCTTTTCAAAGGAATTAAGCAAAAAGCTTCAGGTGATGCCCATTCATTTCCATGTGAAAACAGTTTTTTTCAGGCATCAAAAAAAGGTGGCCTGAGGCAAAGACCTTTCAGACATTGAGGGCAGCAGAACAATTGATAATTAAAAGGCCCAAAGGTTTTCTCCACTGAGACTATCCTGATCACACTGGTATCAGAGTTTTCTGAGATGCTCGCCATTCCCTTCAGCTATCCAATACATGACGATGTCACAGGGCTTGGAAGTGGTACATATATTGGACACAAAACCATGAGCCTATTCTGGAGAGTGGCCAGAATTCAGGAAGAAAGCAGAAACTTTGAAAGATAGCAAGTGTTGCCCATCGATAAGGCAAGCTGAAATCTATTCATAAATTGGGCAGGATGAATGCTGGGAAGCTTTCAACTAGACAGGACATATCAATTGATGCATTCTCTTTTCTAATGTCTACAACCATGGACACCGTGGGATACACAGACATAGAAACACTCGCCTTGTCAAACGACTTACTCGAAACAGTCTACACCAAACCAAACATACCGACTTTCCTACCTATTCTGAGAACATGAGACAAATCCACAAACTCACACCCACACCCACAAAGGCACCTCCTTCCCGAAAGTAGGTCTGTGACTATCCAGAGTTTCTCTGATTGTGGGCCATATTTTCTTCCAACAAAATGCCCCGTCCTGTCTCAGATCTGGTCTCTTTGGTCAACATTGTGAAGTACTGAGGAGCCAGCGGTGATCCAATACCTGCTTTCTCAGTAAAGGCGACTTTTCAGAGCTTTCTGGCATTTGGCCATCCTCACATCAGTATGTACCAAGAAAGACTAAATCTGTCCTTGGTAAATCCAAGAAATTGAGACCCCTGGGAGTGGGACTGGGAGTGGATTTGGGTGACTGGCTTCCTGGATCCCAAGTTCAGAGAGTTCTGTCACTAAGGATGTTAGGTGAGGTCACTTCCTTCAGGAATTGAATAAGGTCACTGCCTTGGCAACCACGTTGTCCTAACAGTTGTTTCAAAGGGTCCCATGAAATTGAGGCTGCCCCTACTTCCTGTGACACTTTCACAACTTAGAATGGTATATCAACCATAGGCACCCGGGAACAGCTCTCAACACAGGCCTGGTTTGATCCTTCTTCTCTAAATTAAGAAGACAGAGGCTGATTCAGACACATTCCTTCATCCTGACCAGGTTTTTTACAATGGAAGATGACTTTTGCTCTCTCAGTTCCTACATAGCTGCCTACAACTTCTGCAGGGATCATTTTTGCATGGACCTTTGAGTTTCTCAGTAGTTGGAATGAATCCTACATTTTTGTATTGTAAGACCATCTCTGTCCCTGCTCTTCTGTAAAGTTAGATTGAGGCAACAGTGAATGGTTAGGGTTAATAACAGGTTTGATTTGGGTTAGGAATCATTCAGCTGGATGAAAAATGGTATTGATAACCTGCGATAATTACAAGAATATATAGGTAAAATATAAGTATGAAAACAGAAATCTAGGTAAGATTTAAAACCCAGAAGTGTATTAGGACCTTGATTGTGATACTTAGCTTTGATATATTTTCTGCACAGATGTCTCAGGTACATCGATATACAATTGCATTGGACCTTGTGCCTTGGATGATTGATTGTCAAAGAAAACATCCAGTCAAAAAGTGATAGTCGGTAAGATTAAGAAGATAGTCGGTAGTTTAGAAAGGATAGTGAGTATAGAATTTGCACCAAAAGTTCTTTAGCTATAGCTTTTCAGGTATAGAGTAAATGTAAATGTCAGCACATGTGAAGAGTCAGTCACAAAGATGAACTGGGAAAAGTATGTAGGAAAATAGATATCAATAGAGACATTAGGAAATCTGGCAAAGTATAGTCGTTAGTGAAAAGTTAGTAAAATAGGTAGTTGTCTCTTCATGTTTTTCTGTATACTTAACTTCCCTCCCTGCCCTCCCCAAGGAAAGTATATAAGCCCTGTTTAAGCTGTTCTCAGGACTCTCTGCTATATTTAAGTGAGCTCTGAGCCCCAGCATGCTGGACCCCCAATAAACCCTTTGCTTTTGCATGAGACAGTCTCTTGGAGGTCTCTTCGACTGACACTCGTCCGACCTTTACATATGGAGGTTCCACCGAGTTCTGGGAGCAGCGGACGAGAGACCCCAACAGGCTCCTCTCGGGATTCATAAGGCGCCTCTTTCTGGTGTCAGGTTTCAGGTTAGGTCTTGGCAAAATGGCTGTCAATAAAGAGCGTGAGCTCTCTCTCACGGTGGCTGACAGATGTGTCACAGAGCCACAGGCAACCACCCTGAGGGACACCCCAGAGGACTCTGAAAATCGAGGAACAATAGTCTCCTTAACTCAGTGATATTTTGTTTCAGATTCGGTATTGCCAGCCCATCAGGTATTGCCGGCTACTCAGTCCTCGTCTCAGTGTTGGACGTCCATTGCCTGTCTTTATTGTCTTGTCTTATCTGTGTCATGTGTCGTTGCTTTTACTGTTTGTGCATTTTTCATTATGGGAAAGAGCACTTCAATGCCTCTGTCCCTGACCCTTGATCACTGGACCAAATTCCGCTTAAGGGCTCAGAATCTTTCTTTTTCAGTAAACCGCTGGACCTGGCAGACTCTCTGTGCCTCAGAATGGCCCACCTTTGGATTCGGATGGCCCTTAGAAGAATTTTTCTACTTCTCAGTAATTTAAAAAGTCAGAGATATTGTCTTTCAGGAAGGGCCACATAGCCATCCAGATCAAAAGCCATATATCTTAACCCGGCATTACCTCTGCAAATCTCCTCCATGGGTGAAGCCTTTCTTTGCCCCTGCCCCCGCTCCTAATCTTTCCCCCACGATCTCTCAAACCCTCTGCTCCTCCTCCTCCTCCACCCTCTTTTCTGCCTAAGTCACAAGATTTAACTCTACTGGACTCTCATCCCTCTCCTTATCCCTTGCCCTGGTCTCCCAACCCCCAACACCCTCTAAGTGATTCCCCTGCTGCTGACTCAGCCTCTCCGCCATTGGAGGAAGCTAAGCCAGCCCAGCACCCTCCAGAAAACTCCCCCGTGGCACACACAGCCCCTCCTCCCCTGGAGGAACCTGGCCCGGCTAAAGGAACTCACCGGCAATGAATGATTGAAAACCCTGGAACTCCCGTGATGCTCCCCCTCCGTCCCTATGTGCCAATGATTGATGATGGTCATGGGGAAAAAATGCAAGCCTACCAGTATTGGCCTTTCTCCTCTTCAGACCTATATAACTGGAAAAATAACAATCCCCCTTTTACCGAGGACCCCACTCGTCTCTCAGGTGTGGTTGATTCATAGATGTTTTCACACCAGCCTACTTGGAATAACTGCCAACAACACCTAGGGACACTCTTCATGACAGAGGAACAAAAGAGAATCCTCCTAGAAGCTAGAAAATAATATCCTCAGACCAGATGGGTGACTGACACAACTTCCCAACGTATTCAACCCGGCTTTCCCTAGAATCGACGAAAAAGGGACCCCAATACCTTTGAAGGTAGGGAGCATCTGTTCACTTATCTCTGGGCTCTAATAGCGGGTATCTTAGTGGCTGCTAGGCGACCAACTAATTTGGCCAAGGTAATAGAGTTTATTCAAGGGCCTGACTTATCTCCCTCTATGTTTCTAGGGAGAATTATGGAGGCATATAGGAGATATACTCCTTTTGATACTCAGGCAGAGGCTCAAAAGGCATCTGTCATGATGGCCTTTATTGGGCAAGCTGCCCTGGATATTTAAAGAAATTTAAAACACTTAGATGGATTACAAGATATGACTTTGAGAGATTTAGTCAGCGAAGCCAAAAAGGTATACTATACGAGAGAAACTGAAGAAGATAAGGAAGCAAAGGGAGGATAAAAGAAACAAAAGACAGACTAAGGAATTGACTAAGGTCCTGGTCACAACAACAAATAGGCCAGAAATAAGAAACATGGAGACAGGAAGGGATACCTGGGCCCAAACTAGAGGCCACCCCTGGCCTCAGATCAATGTGCCTACTGTAAAGAAAAAGGACACTGGGCCAAAGAGAGCCTTAGAAAGAGACAGCCACGCCAGCCAGCCATTCTTACTCTGGAGGATGACTAAGAAAGTTGGGGATCAGATCCCCTCCCCGAGCTCAGGTTAACTTTTGAAGTGGAGGGCACCCCAGTAAACATTGAAGTGGATACAGGGGCAATATACTCAGCCATTAAGGCCCCATTTTGCCCTCTATCAAATAAAAGGTCTCTAATTCAAGGGGCTAATTGCAGTAAATATCGGGCTTGGACAACTAAGAGGACCTGGGACCAGGGGAAAGGAAAAATCCATCACTTCTTCCTAGTAATTCCAGAATGCCCGGCCCCATTGATGGGCAGAGTACTGCTCAGCAAGCTCCAGGCCAAAATAACTTTTAACCCTGAAGGCCCCCAAGTGGAATTTCTAAATCCTTCAGTAAAAACTCCTATATTCACAGCTCTAACTATGTCAGTAGATAATGTACACCAAATCACTCACCTTAGTTCAAAGAAACTACATTCATTCATGAAGGATCAAGAACAGAGTTTTCCACTAACCGACTCACAGTTAAAGGAAATAACTGAATGGTTAACAAAAGCCTGTCAGGTCCATCAATTGGTTAATTCTTATCCTTCCAAGCTTCCTGCAGGAAAGCACCTATGAGGAACCAGACAAGGACAATTCTGGGAAGTGTACTTTACTGAAATAAAGCCAGCAAGTTATGGACTTAAATATCTCCTAGTCTTTGTAGATACATTTTCAGATGGATTGAAGCCTTTCCCACCAAAAAAAAAAAAAAAGAAAGAAAAGGAAAAAAAGAAAAAAAAAGAAACAGTGCAAATTGTGGTGAAGAAGATCCTGGGAGATATTTTTCCAAGATACGGCCTGCCTAAAGTAATAGGGTGTTATAATGGACCCGCGTTCATAACCCACATAAGTCAGGGGTTAGCCAGGACCTTGGGGATTTATTGAAAGTGACATTGTGCTTATAGCCCCCCGAGTTCAGGACAGGCAGAATGAATGAATAGAACCATTAAAGAGACCATAACGAAATTAAGCTTAGTGACCGGCATAAAATATTGGACTACGCTACTGCCTTATGAACTGTTTCATGCAAGAAATACTCCCTCTGTTTCTTTGTGTAACCTCACCCCCTATGAAATTTTCTATGGTGCCCCTCCTCCAGTAAGGGACCTAACTCCAACTCTAAGACCTAACGATCCCTTTCACACCCCCTTGCTTGACAGACTTAAAGCTCTTGAAAGAACTCAGGATACCTGTGAAAACAGATGGCCACTGCCTAACAACCTGGGGACGAGAGGACTCCAAATCAACATCAAGTAAGATACTTCTTCTATGTAAGACGACATCAGGTGTCATCCCTGGAACCCCGCTTGAAAGGACCATACCAGGTGCTACTTATAACACCTACAGCGGTAAAGGTAGACAGAATCATTTCCTGGATCCATACCTCTCATCTCAAGCCTGCGGCCTGTTGAGACTCTGGCTGGAAACTGGAAAAGACTGGTAACCCTTTCAAATTGTGTATTCCTCATATTATTGCTAACTATAAACTCTGTTTGCTCAACCATGTAATTTCTTTTCTCCAATCTCAAATTGGACAAGTTAAACTTATGTTAATACCCCACTAGCAGACATAAAATGTGACACCCCCCAATGATCACTTTTATGACTAAAAGTAGCCAGAAGAAGAAGTGGGGAATGAAAGGTTAATAAAATAGGCACTTGTCACTTCCTGTTTTTCTGTACGCTTAACAAAACACTGTTGAAATCTTGAGAAATGTTTGCTAATCTTGTTCCCAGAATGTGCTGTCCCCAACGGCCAAACTACAGAATGCACTCCCTCACCCGGTTGCGCGCAAACTGCCCACTCGCCCTGATCCATTAATAAAATTCCCTCCCTGCCCTCTTCAAGGAAAGTATATAAGCTCTGCTTAAGCTGTTCTCAGCGCTCTCTGCTCTATTCAAGTGAGGTATGAGCACCAGCACGCTGGACCCCCAATAAACCCTTTGCTGTTGCATGAGATAGATTCTGGGTGGTCTCTTCCTCCGACGCTCACCTGACATTTACTTGGATGATTGAATGTAGAAAAGAACATCCATTCAAAACGGGATAGTCAGTAAGATTAGGAATATAGTTGGTAGGTTTAGGAAGAAGAGTGAATATTGGATTTGGAAAAAAAGTCCTTTAGCAATAGGGTTTCATATAGAGAGTGAATGTAAATGTCAGCACATGTGAAGAGTCAGTCACAATGATGAACTGGAGAAAACATGTAGGAAAGCAGATATCAATAGAGACATTATGAAATCAGGCAAAGCATAAAGTTAGTGATAGGATTACACATTCAACAGGGTTGACTTTAATTATATAATCTTAGGAAAAAAGAAATATGTAGTCATCAATAGGATTGACATTTGAGAGCATTAGGCAAGTGGACATGGATGATTTTAGTAATGCAGGTTCACTTTCCATTTAGGTTTTGGTACAATCATAAGTGTGACCTTTGCATTTTGTGTTCAGAATATTACTGTGATACAATGTATATGTAGATCAGGTGACATGAGTATTTCTCGTAACCATTTCTGGGAGCAATATTTTGAAGACGTATAAATTAGTATTGGGGGTACATAAAGTTGTACCCTGTGTCTATGAATATAGAGGTTTCCTGGCCTAAAGACATTTTGAGAAACTGCCTCTGAGGCTGGGCACTTGAAATATATGTTGTTGTCAGTAGCTTTAGCTTCCTTTGTAGTGAGACCATCAAAGCTAGATATGCATCTATGTGACCTGAAGGACATGTGTTCTTATTTTCCAATGAACATGGTGCAGCAGTGATGAATTCTCTTTTTGTAGGTAAACAATGGCCATTGGGGCTAAGCCTCTCCCCGTGTGGACTGTGAAGCCCTTTGGTCATACTCCACTTTTAATGGTCTTTCTTGCTGCTACAATGGGAGTTTGGTATTGGATTCACAAAATACAAGGTGTTCAAATGGGTCGCAGTGCTGCATGGCATTCTGTCACATGTGGTTGGTCAGTGTCTGCTGGAGAACGCACCAACCAGGCTTCTATCCCACAAAGCTTGCGCCCTTGTCCATAGCAACCTGATTCTGAACATTGCCCAGAAACGTCTCCATATACCAAGATGCCTTTTTATATAATTGTCTGCTGGCTGCACCATGTCAGTCACAGGACATTTGGAAGCCAATGGCAGATCTCCATGGCCACAGCACAGATGTATTATCACACACTTGCTAACCACTACTCTAGGCTCACTACTCAGAAGGCTCCAAATTACTGGCATCTCTGTTCTACAGCATTTTCATGAAACCCAGTCAATCAAGGCACTGTCTGGTATACTCCTGATCAGCAATAGGACATGGAAATGTTTTCCAGTGCCACCTGGTCAAGGGAATGTCCAAAATTTCATGGTATTTATCTCGCCATTTTTCAAGGATGAATTTGGAGCCACTGTGAGTTTCCCATTCATCCAGGAACCATAAAATTTTGAGGAAGCTCATTTGAATGAAACCTCTGGAGAACTCTCACAGGCAAGGCTTCCCAAAGAGGGGGCAAAAGGTCACATGAAGCCAGGCCCATTGAGGTCTACAATGTGAGATCCATGTGTGTTTTGTCTCTTAATTATGGCTGCCAACTCTTTAAAAATAAAATCATGTAATATCCTGGATGAGATTCCCATGGCGATGTGGGAAGCTATCCTGGGCCTAGAACTCAGTTTCCTAGGGCGACTCTCATACGTGGCCTCCTAAAATCCCAACATGACTTCATGGCAATACTTCTCTGAGTTCGGTTCCAGAACTCAGGCTTATGGGGAATCACACCAGTGTTCAAGCCCAGGTGGACCCAGTCATCTCTTCCAACCACCAACAAATGACCACAATTAAAACGAAAAACCATCTAAAATGGCCTTCAGCTTCTTCCATATAGACACTCAACATAAATTATATAACTGGTTCCAACTTTAAATAATGGATTGAATTGTTATCTGAAAATATACAGGAAATCTTATATTGATATACAATCATTCATTCCAACCAGTTATGCATCTAATGGTAATTTTAGGGTTATGGTTTATCATGAAGAGTGTGGGAGTTTTGCTTCAAATTTTTATGGAAATCGAAAATAATGTGTTTGGAAAGAAGTCTCATGAGAAGAACAGTCAAGAAACCTGGAGGAATACATGTGTTCTGAAGCAGGAAATGATTGAAAGTGAAACAAATGCCTATTAATTTGTGAACCTGTGGATGAAATATATATCCTATGGTGTGCATAAACTGAAGAAATAGTAATGTACCAGTGTTAAATAAAATGAACTTCAAAATACACATCATGTCCCATAGGAATCTATTTGCATTGATGTTAAACTGGGTCAGCTACTGTAGAAATATTAGGATTTTATGCACTATTCACTGAAGTTACTTTTCAGTACTAGAAAACAAATATGTATTTCAGGTGGATGTATATTTCTGAGAATAATCTTGTGAAAAGTTGATTATGAATCCACATACATGAACATGAATGAATTTAGGTAGTGTATATAGGACACATATATTTTATATTTTGAAAAATTTGGAGAGTATATATATATATATATATATATATATATATATATATATGCACACACACACACAAAACACAAACACAGACAATAAAACGTAGCAATATATATGCCAATCGAAATTCTTCATGAAATATATATCATCCACTGATGCAAAAATATTTATTTTACTTAACATGGATTTATGTATAATGTTTTTCTACTAGGAGGCTCCCCCATACGTTGAATTTTCAGTTCCAACAGCGTTTAGGAGAAGTGATCTCTTCTCACAATTTGAATCTGCTAAGTCAGCCACCTCACAAGAATATACGTGTGATACCATGTAGGATTCTATATGTGCATATAAAATACATGTGGTGAATAGGCTACAGAGAAAGGGAGCCAGGTATTCACATATTTTTTAACTTTAAAAACACATAGAGAATTATTTCAATTAAAAATTAGCTAGATTTATAACACCTACCCTATATCATGCAAAAGGCAACTCCAACAATACACCATGCCTCCTCTGAACTGCTTGTATTTCTATTCTATTTGGGTTATTTTCCTCCATCATATTAGTATTAGTAGTCATAGTCTAGTAGGATATGGGTTAGTGACAGGGGTCCTGGCCGGCAGGACACATCAACGTGGGCATCGAACATAGTTGGGGAGGAATGAAGGGACAAGAGACAAGAGAGATGACAGCCAGACAGGAGTTCTGATCAAGCTGCAAACTTTTATTGTTCTCACAGGGTGTTTATATGCTGCCGATGGGAAAACTCTCTTATCGGCAGTTGCTGGATGTCTTCACAGGGTTAGATAACCTCAGGATATTTCAGGAAGACAGATGGCGACAGGATGTCTCAGGGAGATAGATGGTTGTGGGATATCTCCCAGGCAGGATGTCTCCCAGGGGACTGTTTCTTGTAAGTGTCAGGCTATTCTTTGAAGGAGAACTTCCTTCTAGGCCCTGACATCTCCCCCTTTCTTATATAAAATATTTGACATACCTTACCGGCCATGTTTTTAGGGGGGGTTAGAAGCTCTGTTTGTCTAGGAGGCCTTAGAATATCTCCTGATCCGAGCAAGCATCTTTACTAGCAGATTTCGTGGTGGCCTTGGCATGTTTTTGGAGGAGATGGCCTTGAAGGGGAAGCATGCCAACCGCCATGCACCAGAGCGTGTCACTCAGAGGTCTTGTGTTTGGGGATCCGTGGATCCATCCTTTTGCAGTCCTTCCTGCACCCTCCGATATTATGGCCTAACGTCCTCACTCCATGGGTGCGTCTTCCCCCAAGCCGAAGGGCCCATGGAGACGAACCCTTATGGCAAGGGCAGAAGATGGTTTGTCAGAGCTTTTACTTATAGTTTTATGTAAGAAAGAGAGATCTGTGGGGATGTAAACTTAAGAAATAAGCCTGTGAGAAGGGTAGAACATCCTTTTAAAAGTTGACAGCGTGGTCTTTCATCTCCAGATGATGATAGTGGATCTGTATGGGCTTAGAGGCCATAATATTAATGTGTTCTTTAATAAATTGTACCACACTGTTTATAATGCAGGGTCCTATGGTCACCATTAAACGTAAACCCAACAAAGGGCCTAATAGGGGAAGAAGGTAGGGTAGAAATCCATTAAGCTTAGTCCAGAGGGGATTTTCAAATAGTTCTCTTCATCTCTTTTCTAGATCTTCTTGAAGCTGCTTAAATTTAGTGCATACTATGACTGATTTATTGGCATAAAAGCAGCATCGTTCCCATAAGGCCAATCAAATATCTCCCTGGTTAGCAGTCAGCAAATCTAAGCCTCGTCTGTTTTGAAGGAACACTTTTGCCAGGAAGTCTATTTGGTCCTACAAATCTTTAATGGTTTCTGATAGAGTTTGTACATCATTTTAAGTTGTTGAGACATGCGATGGTAAGGGTGTATAGCCGTGCCAAAGCCAGTGTACCTGTGCCCACAGCAGCTGTTATTCCAAGACTGGCAATAAGTGGTAAGGCCTGTATCACCCGCCTCTGTCTTTTGACTAAGGTGTCTAGGCTAGAGGTTCGTCTCCTGGGACAATAGTTATATCAGGGAGTAATAAGGCAAGAAGACAGTCACTGGTCCAATTCGCTGGAAGCCTGGGGAAGGCCACATTTCCTCCACACATAACAACTGTGCCATTGGGGGGACAAAGAGATGGGATGGGTGAGGAATAATTTTGTACTGTTGAGCAATTTCCAAAGGAAGTAATTCCAAAATCCATATCATAGGTATTATTCTGCATCGCACCTAAAAGACATAATGTAAAAGTGCCTATAGGCTATTTTTTAAAGGGAAATCCGGGTTGGCATGTATTATCATTGTCCATAGTAAAATTAATAGGAACTGCCATAGGAATGCTTGCCCCTGTTGTCATGCAGAGCCAGCAATTACCAGCAAGGGTGGGGTTGGAATTACTAAGGAAGGAGAAGGTAGTTTGCAAAATATCTAATGTATTGGTATCTAAACCTGGGAACTGGGATTTCGGCTACATTAAGGGATGATATGTGAGCTCAGGGATTTGGGGTTTCAAAAGTTTGATTATCTGAGGATGCTTGACAGAATAAGTGGGTCCTCTACCATCAGAGACTCCTGTAGGGGCCTTAATGGGCCAGTCGGAAGGTTTTCCGACATTGCCTTGACACCCAGCTTACTGTAGCTTGGTGTATTTGCCTTCTCCTCCCCGGTCAAAGAGAACGGGGGTATAATGAATAGTGGTCCCCCCTGCTTCATGAGTTTTAATTAGGGAGGCTTCAAAAAATCATTTTCCCTGCTTGTTAACACAAACTGAGGCCGACACATAACAAGAGACATGCATCGCCTGGGTATGCGTACAGGTTGCAGAACAATTTTGGAGAGCTTTACTTGTACTAGGGGGAATAATCTTTGGCTTGTTAACACATACCCATTTAGGCTGATGAACTCCTCTGAGTTTATGGTCAACCTCGGCACGGAGGTAAGCCACCTTAGTCATGCAGTCAATAGTCTGGGTCCAACTAGTGGAAGCCTGAGTCCAAGATCCTCCCTTGCATTCACGGGGGCGGGGGGGCAAAAAGGTACTCCATGATGTTGGAAGGTGGAGGGCCAAGGCCTCCGTGCACAAACCTGTTCAGCATAAGTTTCTTAAGCAGGATCCTCACACAGATTGTTGGATGGATCCGAAAAAGAGGAAAAATTGTACTCATGGGGAGGGCCTCCGTCCCCGGTTTGAGGTAAGTCATTAACCTGTTTAACCAGGTGTTCTGGTAACCATCTTGGGGCTGCTAGCTCTTGGTCCAAAACACAAGCTGAGCCTCGTTCCCAGATGAGGACAGGATCTGGGCGTTTCCATTTATTTGTAAGGGGATTTCGCCACATAACACGTGGGTGATCAGAATTGGAAAAGGGATGCCAGTGTCTGTCTGCAGCCGAAAGGCCTTCACTGTCTAGGGTAAGAAAAAAAAAAGGGCAAATAATGCATGGTTAAGGCAATGACTGTGAGTGGTAAATACAAGGGCGGAAGCCTTAAGGCGGGATAGCCAAGTCTTTAAGGTAAGGTGGAACGTTCCACAATGCCTCGGCCCTGAGGTTTGTATTGAATTCCAGTAGTATGACAAAATTGCAAGGTAGCACAAAACTGTTTAAAATTGGCACTGGTATATGGAGGACAATTATCTGTTTTAATATGTATTGGTTTACCCATCATGGAAAAGGCTGAAACAAGATGAGAAAGGACATCTTTGGTAGCCTCTCCAGAATGTGATGATGCAAAAATAAAGCTGCTGAAGGTATCGATAGAAACATGTATATATTTGGTTTATCCAAATTCAGGAAAATGAGTAACATCCATTTGCCAAACCTGATTTGGCAGTAATCCTCAGGGGTTAACTCCCAAGTGTTGAATCGGGAGAGAGAGAGCGCAAGCAGGTCATTGTTTTACTATTTCTCGTGCCTGTTGCCTGGTAATTTTACAAAGTAATCAAAGGCTCTGGGAATTTAGTTGGTGAAGATTGTTTAGCTCCATGGCCTTTTGAATGGAGCCACCAAAAATTGGAAAGATGGTAGGAGTTGCTGCATCAGCTTAAGCATTACCTGTGTTAGAGGACCGGAAAGATCAGAGTGTGCCCTGATGTGTCCTAAGAAAAATGGGTGTTGTTTGGCCTGAATTAGCTGCTGAAGCTGGTGAAACAGAAAGGCTGCATTGGAAGAAGCTTTAATGGCGGTGAAATCTCCAGCAGGGGCACAGAATGAGCAATGTAGGCACTGTCTGTATGAATATTAACAGGATTATCACAAAATGATATAAAAACTTGTGTTATGGCAAACAATTCCACAAACTGTGCTTAATGATAGACAGTATCAAAGGTGGTAGGCTGGTTATTTACAACAAAGACCGCACAGCCATTACTGGAACCCTCTGAAAAGACAGTAAGGGCTTGAGGACTGGGAGCCTTTTGAGTAATTTTGGGAAAAATGAATGGATGTATCTGGACAAAATGTAAAAGGGTGTCATTGGAGACATGGTTATCAATTGTTCCCAAATGGCCTGATTGGGCAATACCCCATTCATCCCCTCTCTGTAGTAAAAATTGGGTTTGGTGATTAGTATATGGAATTAAAATATTATCAGGGTCTTTGCCAAAATGTTGTCGAGAAAGCAAACGACCTTTAATAATAATAGAAGCTACCTGAGCAAGATAAACGGTAATAAACTTGGAGGATGTGGTGGATAAATGGACCCAAAGCAAGGGGAAGCCTTTATTTTTAAAATATGGATATCCTGTCAAAATTTTTCTGAGGGTATATGAGGAGCGTGTAAAAGAACCAGAACCAGAGGAAGGTTATAAGAAATTTGTGTAACAAACTGTTTGACAATGGCTTCTGTGACTTGGTTTAATGCCTGTCATGCCTCGGGAGTAAGCTTTTGAGGGGAAGAGGGGTAGGAATCACCTCTCAAAATATCATTAAGGGGCAAAAGTACACAAGTGGATAATTTTAAATATGTTCTTAGCCATTGAATATCTCCCAGTAATTTTTGAGAATCATTAAGGGTGTGAAGATGGTCCACACGTAGTTGTATTTTAGGAATTTGGATCTGATTATCTTGAAGTTTAAGGCCCAAATAGGTATAAGGGTCCTGTGTTTAAACCTTATCAGGAGCTATCTGTAGTCTCAAGGTAGTGAGTGTTTTCTAAAGGTCCAAGTAACAATTATTAAGGTCATGGTAATTAGGTGCAGCAATTAAAGAATCATCCATATTATGTAAAACATAAAATTGTGGTCATCACTCTCTCACAGGGTCTACTGTTTGAACAGCTTATTTTTAGCAAAGACTAGAGCTGTTGGCCATACCTTGGGGAAGAACCTTCCATTGAAATCTCTGCATAGGGCCGTGGAAATTAATGCAAGGGAGACTAAAAGCAAAATAGGGTCTATCCTCGGGATGTAAAGGAATGGTAAAAAAGCAAACTTTTAAGTCAATAACCATTTTACAATAGTTTTTGGGAATAGCCACTGGTGTGGAAATTCCAGGCAGTAGTGCTCCCATCAGGCACATAACTTTATTAATGGCACACAAATATTGTAAAAGACGCCACTTGCCTGATTTTTTCTTGATAACAATAGGAGTATTCCATGGTGAGGTTGAGGGCTCTACATGGCCGGCTGCCAGCTGTTCCTGCACTAACATGGAGGCAGCCTCCAATTTTTCTGGGGGGTAAGGGGCCACTGATCCACCCACACAAGAGTCTGAGTCTCCAAAATAATTTTATCTGCATGGGGTACAGGAGGGTCAGGAACCGACACTAAAAATCAGAATACCCAAGTCCATATGTATTTGTTTTTTTTATGGGTTTTATAGTCCCCACCAGTCCTTGTCTCAGTCTCACAAGGCCTGTACCAGGGACAAAATTCATACAAAGCATTTGATGAGTCACCATGGAATTGGGACTGGCAAGAATAACTTCCATTTGACTCAAAATATCTCGGCCCCATAGGTTAACAGGGAGGTCAGGAACAATGAAAAGAGTGACAGTCACCTTATTACCCTCTTTATCAGTCCAGCTAAAAGCCCTAGAACTGACATGGAAATTTTTTGACTCTTAACCCTTTTAGATCATTCAAGGATGGGGTGATGGGCCAACCTGATGGCCAGTATTTGTGAGAAATAATTGTGGCATCAGCTCCAGTATCTAGAATTCCTTGGAATTTCTTTCCTTCAATAAGTAAGGTAAGGGTGGGTCTATTGTGAGAAATGGGCTGAACCCAATATACATCAGAGGAGCCGAGGGAGGCTGTCCCCCATTGTAGGTTTGGGCAGTGGAAGTGCCTCCTGAATCCAAGGGAAGGAATGTTAATTGTGCAAGTCTTGTTCCTGCTGGGATGGCCGGAACTCCATTAATAGCTGTTGCCAGTATTTTTATTTCTCCAGTGAAATCATTATCATTAATGCCAGGGAAGACCAGAACACCATTTAACGTAGCAGAGGCTCTTCCAAGAATAAGGGCACTCGTATGAGATGAAGGGGGACCCATAATTCTAGGGGGTATTATCTGGTGCCCTTGCATTGAGTCTAATATTGTATCGGTGGTAGCACAGAGGTCCAATCCTGCGCTGCCTGGGGTGGCTAGTTGGAGGGAGGCAATTGTGGGGAAGAATTTTGTGGTAGGTTTGGAGTTTGGGAGGGAACAAACCTTATTGCCCCTGGTTTTGTCCTGGGGGAGGTCGTGGCCAGGGGCTGGCCCCGCAGGGAGTTTCCTGAGAAGCAGGAAGAAATAGACTGTCTGAGGCCATTTGTCTTAGATCTACACTTACTGGCCCAGTGATGACATTTACCACATCTAGAACAAAGGGTAGCTGGGGGCGATTTAGCCCCAGTTTGAGGAGACAATATTCCTAGGCTTTGTTTGCCTTTCGGACACTTGCGTGCAAAATGGCCAGGTTGTTTACAAGTAAAGCAAGTACATGAGCCAGGATTGTGAAAGGCCTTGGTAAAGGGGGCACGTAGGGCGAGAACCATGGCATGGGCTGCACCCCCCCCTGCACAGAGTCTAATAAAGTCAGAAAGTTTCCCTTTTTCCTTATGTGGTCGAAGAACATCCTGACATGCCGGGTTGGCGTTTTCAAAGGCAAGATGTTTTACAAAAGTTCTTTCGCTTTCGCTTGGTCCAAGCAAGCAATCTGCAGCTAGGTTAAGCCAGGGAACAAAGTTTCTATAAGGGTCGTTGGGTCCTTGTCAAATTTTTGCCAAAGAAGTGGTAGCCGAGCCCGTTTGAGGGAGGCATCTCCAAGCATGTAAGCCAGCCATCTGAATCTGCGCCAAAAGTCCAGCAGGGAAACGTGCCTATTTAGTTTTAGTGTCAAATGGCTCATAGCCCACTAGCTTAACATAAGTTCAGGATTTATAGGAGGCCTTAGTTAATTTTTTTTGAGCAGTTTCCTGACAGTGCTCCTTGAAATCTGCATTCCATAACAGGAAATCTCCGGCACTGAGGGTAGCTCGGTCTAAAAGTTTCCAATCATTGGGAGTAAGCCATTGTGCGCTGTGGCTTTCTAATAAAGTCAACGTGTAGGGCACAGTGGGGCCATTGTAAGCACAAGTCTTTTTATGTTTTTCAAGAAAACGCAGGCTTCATTTTTTGTAGACACTCTGGGTTCCTTCCTGCCTAGGGGTGAACTCTTCATCCTCTGAGTCCTGATCTCCTTGATCCATTTCCCCCGCTTCCTCCTCTTGATCCTCCTCTAAATCTTTGACCTCAGCCTTTGCAGGCATATCTATCTGACTGCGGGTGACTGGGAAGGCGAGAACAGGCTGATGGAGTGGCTTAGCCTTTGTATTAGACCACCGTGGGCCAGCTTTCATTGACTCCATGCCTAAGGCTAATGAACAGAGCTCAGAGTCAAGGGATCTTAATTCTTTTAAAAGTTTGATCTGTTCCCGTCTATGTTGGAGAGACTCTCACAAGGGAGCCAGGCTAGGCAAGGGAAGTGGGGAAAAAAATATCTGGGTGGCATTTTGCTCCTGAAGGGCTGGAGCACAAAAGGCAGGAGGGATATAGGAGGTAGGGATATGTGTAAGTCCTATAGGCTGTGGCAGGGTCCTGAGAGGTGGCGCATCTTCTGAATGGTAGCTTGCTGCTTCCTTCTCCAAGGTAGCCTCCGTCCCAGGGGTCAATGTGTCTCTGGGATTTAAAACTCGATAAAGGCGTCTGGTAACCATTAGAGCCTTATTCATTAGGGTGGTATTTTGAGGGGGACCAGGAAGGTTCCCAGGGTCCTGGGGAGACTGAGAAGGGTCAATGTCTATACTAACTGATGGGCATGCCTTGGGGAGACGAGAGGTGTTTTGCATAGTCTCTTCTCCAATCCTGACAAGTTGTAAGGTACCATTGTCAAAAGGTGAACTTTTAAGAATTTCATTAATTAAGTTCCAGTAAGAAAATGTGGGAACTGGCACTTTTTCTGGGCCAAAGGTTTAATAATAATGTTTTAAACAGTCTCTTACTCTAAGCCATCTTTTACCATCAATGGTCACTTCAAGGTGAAACCATGGACACAATTCTCCTATGTATTAGAAAAAAAAATTAAGTCCTTTTTCTTAACACACACCCCCATGTCTTGAAGGACTCCTTGAGGCCTGACAAAAACAAATCATGTGGCGAAACTGCTTGTCCCATGGTGGGTCACTCACCGTGCGTCATCCCCACTCTCCTCCTGGATCTGTCTCTTGGTGGTGTCTGCTGAGGCAATCGCAAGCTCCACTTGATGAAGTCTTCCAGGAGGACGGGGTTCCCAATGAGTCAAAGGCTCGAGCCCCAGTCAGTGGGTGCCAGTAGTCCCTGCTGGAAAGACACATCAACAGGGGCAGCGAACCTAGATGCGGAGGAATGAAGGGACAAGAGACACAAGAGATGACAGCATGACAGGAGTTCTGATCAAGCTGCAAACTTTTATTTTTCACACAGGGGCATTTATATGCTGGAGATGGGAAAGCTCTCTTATCCGAAGTTTCTGGATGTCTTCACAAGGTGAGATAAACTCAGGATGTTTCAGGAAGACAGATGGCAACAGGATGTCTCAGGGACACAGTTGGCTACAGGATGTCTCCCAGACAGGATGTCTCCATGGGGGCTGTTTCTTGTAAGTGTCAGGCTATTCTTTAAGGTGAATTCCTTCTACCCCTGACAGTCAGGGATTCAGTATTTCGAATGGAAAATTGGAAAAAGAATCCAATGTGTATTCAAAACAATGCCTTGACATTACCTTCATCCCAAGTAAGACACAATTAGAGGAGAAGAGTTAGAAAATCTGTGAATACACATCTGGAATAGAAAATGCTCAGGAGTTCACAACCTTGGAGGTGGTATAGGAGTTTCCAAAAGTAAGGGACAGGGTAAAAACTCCACAAACATGGAGCTCTGCTGGCCTAAAGATTTCTTGAGAAACTTCATCTGAGGTTGTTTTTAGGAGCTTTAGCTTCCTTTGTAATGAGACGATCAAAGCTGGGTCAGAATCTATGTGACCTAGAGGACATTGTTTCTTATTTTCCAATGAACATGAGGCAGCAGTGCTGAATTCTCTCTTTGTAGGTAAACTGTGGCCACTGGTGGCTAAGTGTCTCCCAGTGTGGAATGTGAAGCCATTGGTCATCCTCCAATTTTTGTGGTGTTTCTTGCAGCTGCACTGGGAGTTTGATATTTGCTTCACGAAATACAAGAAGTTCAACTGGGACACAGTGATGGAGGGAGTTCTGTCACGTGTGGTGGGTAAGGGTCTGCAGGAGAATGCACCAACAAGGCTTCTATCCCACATAGCTTGAACCCTTGACCATAGCAATCTGATTGTAAACATTGCCCTGAATCCTCTCCATATAACAAGATGCCTTTACATACAAGGGTCTGTGGCTTGTAGCATGTCAGTCACAAACCATTTGGAAGCGAAGGGCAGATGCAGATGACCCGACCACAGATGTTTTAACACACACCTGCACACCACTGCTCTAGGCCGACTACTCAGCAGGCTCCAAATTACTGGCATCTCTGTTCTACACCATTTTCATGAAATCCAGTCAATCAAGGCACTGTCTGGAACACTGATGGTCATCAATAGGACATCCAAAGGTTCTCCATGGCCACCTGGTCATGGGAATGTCAAAAATTTAAAGGTGTTTATCTAGCCATTTTTCAAGTGTGAACTTGGAGGCACTGTGGGTTTCAATTCATTCAGGAACGATTAAATGGAGAGGAAGCTCATTTCAATGAAAGCTCTGGAGAACTATCACACGCAAGGCTTCCCAAAGACAGACCAAAAGGTCCCATGAAGTCAGACCTACTGAGGTCTAAAATTTGAGGTCCATGTGTGTTTTGACTTGCAACTATGGCTGCCAAGTCTTTAAGAATAAAATCATGTGATATCCTTCCCGAGATTCCCAGTGCTCTGTGGAAAACCAACCTGGGCCCAGATCTCACTTTCCAAGGGCGACTCTCATGTGTGGCCTCCTAAAATCCCAACACAATACAAGGCAATACTTCTTTGTGGTAAGTTCCAGAACTCAGTCTCTAAGGAGAATCACACTAGTGTTCAAGCCCAGGTGGACCCAGTCATCTATTCCAAGCGCCACACAAATGACCGCAATTAAAGTCAAGACACTCCCACATGGCCCTCATTTTCTTCCATATAGACAATCATCATAACCTCTGGCTGGAGGTTTCCATGAGGGGCACAGCCCAAGACAGTGTCCAAAATAAGCTCCCTTGCATCCATTTGCCTAAAGTCAGTGTGGCCGGGACATCCTTCCTGTGAACCAGGAGTGTTCAAAGAGGCCAGCCGTTAATATTGCTCTTATTCTCGATTTTGAGGCCTACTGACTGTGGGGTTTAGATTCTTTATGTTAATTGGAGTCATGAGAAAACCCAAGAACCTATGGTCTAGTGTCTGCAGGGCTTTGAAGAACTCATTTGACGCAAAGGATCTGTATTCTCAATGATGGAAGTCAGAAACCTTACAGAGGAAGGTGAGAGACTTCATCCAAAATTACTGCTCTTTTGGCTTTTTGATTTGGATGCACACATGGGATTTTTCTTTAGATCCATCAGGTGCTGAGAATCTAAGCCACAGCCTCACACAGGGCCAAGAGGCTGATTCAGACACATCCCTTTCCAAAGCAATTAAGAAAGAGCCACAGGTAATGTCCATACATTTCCATTTGAAAACTGTTTTCTTCAGGCTTCAAAAAGGCGTAGCCTGAGGCAAAGACCTTCCTGACATTCAGGGCAACAGAAGGATATGTAAGCAAAAGGCCCAAAGTGGGGTTTCTCCACTGAGACTTTCCTGGTCACACTGATATCTGAGTTTTCTGAGATGCTCATCATTTCCTTCAGCTCTCTAGTGCATGGCCGTATCACAGAGCATGGAGGTGGTACATATCTTGGACACAATACCATGAGCGTATTCTGGAGATTGCCCATAATTCAGGTAGAGAACAGGAACTTAAGAAGATATTAGGTGTTGCCCATCCATTAGGCAAGCCGCAGACCATTCATAAATTGGGCAGAATGAATGCTGGGAAGATTTCTACTAGAAAGGACACATGTATTTATGCATTCTCTTTTCTATTGTCTACAACCATGGACACAGTGGGATACACAGACATAGAAAGACTAGCCTTGTCAAACGACTTACTAGAATCGGTTCCCACCAAACCAAACAAACCGACTTTCTTACCTATTCTCAGAACATGAGACAAAACCACAAACAAATACCCACACCCACACCCACACAGACCCCCAAGTACGTCTGTGACAATATGGAGTGTCGTTTGATAGTGGGCCATAATAAATTCCCTTATAATGGGCTGTCCTGTCTCAGATCTAGTCTCTGTGGCAAACTTTGTGAAGCTATAAGGAGCCAGTCGTGAGCCACTATCTGCTTTCTCAGGAAAGGCCCCTCTTCAGACCTTCCTGGCATTTGGCCATCCTCACATAAGTAGGTACCAAGAAAGACTGACTCTGTCTTTGGTAAATCCGAAAAATTTTGACCACTGGCACTGGGACTGGGACTGGCTCTGGATGCCTGGCTACCTGGATCCCAAGTTCAGAGAATGCCATCACCAAGGAAGTGAGGTGAGGTCACTTCCTTCAGGAACTGAATGAGGTCCCTACCTTGGCAACCACTTTGTCCTAACAGTTGCTTCCAAGGGTTCCATGAGATGGAGGCTGCACCTACTTACTCTGACATTTTCACAAGTTAGAATGGTATACAACCATAGGCACCCAGGAACAGCTCTCCACACAGGCCTGGTTTGCTGCATCTTCTTTACATTAAGAAGAGAGAGGCTGATTCCGACACAACCCTTCATCCTGACCAGGTTGTTTGCCATGGAAGATGACTTTTGCTCTCTGAGGTCCTTAATAGCTGCCTACATCTTCTCCAGGGATCATTTCTTTAATGACCTTTGAGGTTCTCAGCAGGTGAAAGATCCCTTAATTTCTGTCTTGTAAGACCAACTCTGTCCCTGCTCTTCTGTAAAGTTAGATTGAGGGAAGAGTGTATGGTTAGGGTTAATAACATGTTCAATCTGTGTTAGGAACTATTCTGCTCAATGAATAATGTTATTGGGAACCTACAATATTTATAAGAATATGTAGGTGAAATATATGTATGAAAACAGAAATCTAAGATTTGAAGCCCTGAAGGGCATTGGGCCCTTCATTGGGATACTTAGTGTTGACTTACTTTCTGCACAGATGTCTCAGATAAATCCATATACAATGGCATAGGACCTTGTACATTGGATGATTGAATGTGGAAGAGAACATCGAGACATTACAAAATCAGGGAAAGTATAAAGTGAGTGATAGGATTAGACATTTTGAACAGGGTTGAGTTTGACTATATAATCTTAGGCAGAAACAAATATGTAGTCACCAATAGGATTGACATTTGAGAGTATTAGGCAATGTGGACATGGATGTTTTTAGTAATCCCTGTTCACTTTCCTTTTAGGCTTTGGTACAATCATAAGTGTGACCTTTGCATTTTGTGTCCAGAATATTACTGTGATAAAATGTATATGTAGATCGTGTGACATGAGTATTTCTTCCAGCATTTCTGGGAGCAATATTTTGAAGTCCTATAAATTAGTATCGGTGGTACAAAGAGGTATACACTGTGTCTATGAATATAGAGATAGTGCATGAATAGACCACATTGTGAATAAATAATATAACTGGTCCCACTTTAAATAATAGATTGAATTCATATCTGAAAATATATAAGAAATCTTATATCGATATACCATCATTCATTCCAACCAGCAATAGATCTAATGGTAATATTAGGGTTATGGTTTATCACGAAGTGTCTTTGAGTTTTGCTTCAAAAGTGATCATGGAAATCGAAAATAATGTGTTTGGAAAGAAGTCTCATGAAAAGACCCATCAAAAACATGGAGGAACACACGTGTTCTGTAGAATAAAGTGATTGAAAGTGAACAAAATTCCTATAAATTTGCAAAGTTTTGGATGAAATATATTTGCTATGATGAGCATAAACTGAAGAAATAGTAATGTACCAGTGTTGAATAAAATAAATGTCAAAATGCACAACATGTCCCATAGGAATCTACTTGCATTGATGTTAAACTGGTTCAGTTACTGTGGAAATATTAGGATTTGTATGCACCATTCACTGAAGATAGTTTTCAGTACTAGGAAACAAATATGTATTTCAGGTGAATGAGTAATTTTGAGAATACTCTTGTGAAATTTTGATTATAAATATACATACTTGAATATGAATGAGTTTAGGGAGTGTATAACAAGATATATATTTCATATTTTGAAAAATCTGGAGAGTGTGTGTATATATATATATATATATATATATATATATATATATATATATATATATATATATACATACACAAACACACAGACATTAAAAATAGCATAATATATTCCAATTGAAATTCACCATGAAATATATGTCATCTACAGATCCAAATATATTTATTTTATTGAATATAGATTTATGTATAATGTTGTTCAACAAGGAAGCTCACTCATAGATTGAATTTTCAGTTCCAACAGCGTTTAGGAGGAGTGATCTCTTACAATTTGTATCTGCCAAGTCAGTCACCTCACAAGAATGTACGTGTGGTATCAGGTAAGATTCTATAATTGCATGTAAAAATATATGTGCTGAATAGGCTACAGAGAAAGGGATGCCTTGACATTACAATCACCGAGACTAAGGCACAATTAGAGGAGAAGAGTTAGAAAATCTGTGAATAAATATCTGGAATGGAATGTGCTCAGGAGTTCACAACCTTGAAGACGGTAGAGGAGATTTCAAAAGTAAGGGACAGGGAAAACAGTCCACAAACATGGAGCTCTGGTTCCCTAAATCCTTCTTGAGAAACTGACTCTGAGTTTGGGCACGTGAAATATATGTTGTTATCGGGAGATTTAGCTTCCATTGTAGTGAGACAATCAAAGCTGTGTCTGCATCTATGTTACCTGGAGGACATGGTTTCTTATTTTCCACTGAATATGTGGCAGCAGTGCTGAATTCTCTTTTGTAGGTAAACTGTGGCAACTGGGGGATAAGTGTATCCACATGTGGACTGTGAGGCCATTTGGTCATCCTCCACTTTTCGTGGTGTTTCTTGCTGCTGCACTGGGATTTTGGTATTTGCTTCATGATATACAAAGAATTCAACAGTTACCCGGTGCGTGAGTGAGTTCAGTCACTTTTGGTAGGTCAGGGTCTGCAGGAGAATGCACCAACCAGGCTTATATCCCACATGACTTTCCCCCTTGACCATAGCAACCTGATTCTAAACATTGCCCTGAATCCTGTCCATATGACAAGATGCCTTTACATACAAGGGTCTGCTGGCTGCACCATGTCAGTCACAAGCCATTTGGAAGCCAATGGAAGATCCACATGGCCCCCCACAGTTGTTTTATTACACACCTGCCCACCACTGCTGTAGGCCCACTCCTCAGGAGGCTCCAACTTCCTGGTATCTCTGTTCTGAACCATTTTCATGAAAACCAGTCAATCAAAGCACTGTCTTGTAATCTCATGATCA